>NW_020455821.1:189366-218584 GCF_003342845.1 Nothoprocta perdicaria
AAGCAAAAGGATTTTATTTCTCTCTTTTTTTTTGGGGGGTGGGGGGGGGGTGGGGATATTCTGTTTGCCTTAATGTGTTTTACACTCCTCTTTCTGTCTAGACAGAAATCAGCTAGCATCACAAATCTCTCCAGACTGCTTTGTGAATTAATAGCTAGTCAGATTACTTAAGGCCAACATCACAGTTTGTCAAATTACCTGCTCTGTACTTCTTTCTTTGACATTTTGACTTTATGCTGATTGAATCCTTCAAAGAACAGGCTGCCTGAGAATGAAAAATCCCATGGAGAGATTTGCCAGCTGTTGATACTTTGACCATTACTCAGCTGTCTGGAGGCAGCCACAAACTGTATTGAATTACATTAAAACAATTGTCTGATGGCATGTAAGAGGAAAAGTATATGAAGTAATTTTTCTTACATTGCCAGGGAATTGCTAAATATATTTTTTTTTCTAAGCACGATACTGTTTATGTTGATCAAAAGCATTTCAAGATAGTCATCGCTTCTCTTGGATTGTGCTTTCTTGGTTCCCTGTCTGGCTGCTCTGACCCAAGCTTCCATCTCCAGTAACTCCTTGGAAATTCCCACATATTTTTGCATAGCATTTGAAACTGAAAATACATGACAAATGTCATAGAAATGCTCCTTCTCTCCCTCCACACCAAAATATCAGCTTTCTGAAAGCTGATACTTCAAGCTGATAGCTTCAAAACACAGAAACTTCAGTAGATCAGCATGCGTGTTGGATCCTAGGCTAGTTCAGCTCTTGTGCAAACAGAAGAATTATGACTAAGAGTCTGGCTACTGCTTCACTACTGTGGAAGGAGGAAMAGCTTGAAGACTCTTGTGAATTCTGGATGACTCAGGATTCCAAACAAAGAGAAAAGCCTTAAAGAAATTATCTTTCCTCAAAGGTGGTCTGATCAACATCCCTGCCATTGCTTAGATTTTCAATTGTATTCTACTCTCCCAGGCAACTGTCCAAATTCTGGTCCTGTCAATGACCCCATTTTAAGTTTGATTGTCCTTGTCTGTTGATGCTTCTAAATTCAAAGCAAACCTCTGTTCTTTTTTTGGAGCATGTGACTTTGAAATGATTGCTACTTTGTGTCTTATTGTTAATATATAAACCACAACATCACGCAATGATTAAGGTTGGAGGGGACCTTTGGAGACCATTAGTCCACCCACTGTGTGCAAGCAGGATCACTAGCACACGTTGCACAGGAGTGCGTCCAGGCAGATGTTGAGTATCTCCAGAGAAGGAGACTTTGCAACTGGTCTGAGCAACCTGATCCACTGCTCTGACCCTCACAGTCAAGAAGTTGTTCCTCAAATACAGATGGAACTTGTGTGCTTCAGCTTGTGGCCGTTGCCTCTTGTCCTATAGCTGGTCACCACTGAAAAGAGCCTGGCCCTCTGCTCTTGACATCCTCCCTTAAGGTATTTATACAGATTGATAAGATCACCTCTCAGCCTTCTCTTAAACAAAGCTACTGGGATGCATTACTCATCACAGTTGTGTAGCTAGCTGTATACACTTCAACTTAGTTGGTTTAAAAATCTCTAGCATTTTAACTGCTTTAGTATAAGCTTTAGCAATGAACTTGATTCTAACATTGGCTTGTTTTTTTTTCTCAATACCAGACATTTAGGAGCTAAAGTCCATGCTACTATGACAGTATTCCTATTGAAAGGTACCCAAACTGGCTAGATTTCAGCCACTTTGAGCACCTAGGGTCAAAACAAAATAATCTACTCTGTGATGAATGAACTACACTTGGCTTACTCAGCTGGTTAGAAAATTGATTCCTAGAACCGCTTGACAACTGAAACTACTATCTGCATAGACTGAAACAGTTGCAATTTGTTTAAAGAAGATGTAAATCTTAAAATCCTATTAATGTCCTTGATGCATACCCTACCTCGATGGCTAATACCCTACCAGAGAATTAGGCATTTCATTAAAATAATAATAATAAACACTATGTGTTTCCCAGCACAGTATATGTGACACTGGAGAAAGCTAATGATGACATTTGGAGATTAAAACTGCAGATTTTACAAATATTTTACCTTTAGTCAGTGATATGTAGAAACATTTTGGAGATAAACACATACTCAGTGATGAAATCTAAAAATTACCRCAGTTTTCTGGAGTTTGCCTCAGAAAAGATTATTTCTTCCTAATGGATTCATGAGCTATAAAGAGAAAGAATTACCCTGTAAAATGTAATCTTTCCTGCTAAATAACTGAAAAATAGTCAAGTACTTGCATGCCTAAGCATTTTACATGTTTCAGTGAACAGAATGCTTTTGTATTCATTTAGTCAAGTGTTAAATATGTTTTAAGGCTTTGAGCTTTTCAGAGCTGCTTTCTGGAACACATTTTTGTGATGAAATTATCTGTCAGCTAATGATTGCTGGGAAGTAGAACAGACATTATTTACTTCAAATCATCAGATTTTTCTTAGCACAGCAACAGGAAGAAAAATAGTTATATAAGCAAGTATATAAAACTTGGAAAGAACAATATATAATAATTAGTTGTGCTGTTTGTAGAATAAGTTTGGGCTGCCTGCTATATTTGCTGGTACCTTTGCCCTCCCTCATGTTCTCAGCATGGCGGGAATGGTTTCCATTTGCAGTCCTGAAATACCCAGCTTTCAGAACTCTGCTGCTCTTTACTTGGCAACTGTTGGGCCCTGTGTATCAAATTGCATCCCCAGAGGGAGGATGCATATGTATTCAACAGCACAGCTTAAAGCTTGTGTGCTTATGACACACCAAGACTCTGAAAAAAATTGATCGCAGTAGTCCAAAAACTAGCGTGTTACCCATTACTTTCCTGATAAGACCTTTCATGAGTCATTAATCTTCATCTGGGTCAGATAAGATCCAGCGTGCTACAGTACTACCAGACATGCCTCTCGCAGCTACATGGAATCACTGTTCTGTGTTGCCAAAAAAAGCGTGTTGTGCTGTCTGAAAAACAACTCTGTGCCAAATCTTTATTCGTCATTCATTTTTAGCCTGTCTCCAGCACAGAAAGTTCTTGGTTGCATTGTCATTTAAAAGTAAAAAATTTGTTGATTTTTTTAACTAAATGAAATACTGATCCACCGTTTTTCGATTAAAATTGTCAAGGGAAAAGATAACTGCTGGAAAATGTTATGTTTTTTAAACTGTAAGAAATGAATCTATCCTTACTGTAGCTCTTCTATAGAGTAGTTTTCATGCATGTAATGAAATGAATGAATGAAATGAAATTCCTAATTAACTAGAGAAACCTTTGGCTTCCTTGACCTGGACTAACCCGTTTAGTTCAGAATTCAGATTATCAAGGTGTGCTGTGTATATACTGGGATTGTTTAGATTAGCTATATTGACAGGTTTTAGGAAAAAAAATGGGAGATAAAGTGACTTATTTGAAGAATCTGGAAAAAGTATGCATAGATAATTGCATGCCAGTTATACCGAATAAAACTTATTTGGGACAAAAAAAGTCTTATGAGAGACAACCTGAAATATGAAGAGCCTTGCTTTCATACAAGGCTTCTGCCTGGGACCCTGCTATAAGTGAGGCAGGAAGCATCTATCATGGGATGCCAAAGTAGCATGCCCGGATTCGGAACAGGCGCAGAGCCTTCAGCACTCTGAGGAATTTCTGGGGACCATGTCTTGTCCTAGGTTTTCCATTTAACCATTTTCACTGTTGTGAAAGGAGAGAGGTTATTTTCCCAGGCTGCCTCCGGGCTGTACCGTATGCATCCAAGGTCTTTAATTCTGGTCAGTTTATACGAAAGGGTGATGCAATGATGTGAGTCACAAACTGGGCTGCGAGTTCAACACAAATATGCCCTTACATGCTTTATTTCCCTCTGTGTAGTTCTTTTTGTTAGGTTTCCTTTAAACAGATATTCATAAGCTCATGTTATTTACACCGATTCCAGAAGAACTTGGAAGAATCAATGATAAGTGGACATTGATAAGTTGATTTGTATGTGTCTGTACTAGTCCTGCATAGGAATGAGCTGCTGTGTGTGTAAAAGGTTTGTGCAGACTTGGGAGGGCTCTTTTGAAAACTTGAGTCGTGTACATCTATAGGGTTCACATACAAGATGATTTTCATTAAAGCTATGTCCTATTTAAGTTCTTTTACAGTTTTCCTGACATTTCTTTGTCTCCAGAAAATCTTACGCTATTCTACTAACATGCACTGCGAAGACTTCATAGTACTTCACATACTTTATGATGCCATTTATTTTTGTGTTTATTTGCAGAAGAGATATGTACCCTTGTAATTGCAGAAACATTTCCTGAAGATTCGGGAGTTTTCACATGCACAGCAACAAATGACCATGGGACAGTGACAAGCAGTGCACAACTGAACGTCTGTTCAGGTATGTGCTAAAGGAGAGGAGGAGTTTGTTTCAAAGACCTTTAAATAATTGATTTACCTGATATCTGAGACAATATGCATCTGCTGCCTGTGCAGAAAAGCTTCTCTAAGACAGTGACTCCTCTGGTGGATTTCCTTTTCAGTCTTGAACTCTTCACATGTTTCCCTCAGTCAGAACTGATATGATCTAAGTATAAAAATTGTTATTGTTGGGTGGGAGAATGTAATTCTGTTTTCAAATAATGTGAAAAAAATCTATAATGGATCCCTCTAAATCTCTTTAAAAGTCCAGCTCCTAATTGAGAGAGGCCAAGTACCCTCACAGGCATTAACAGCTGAATTGATGTTGTTTCCTTTTAGAGCATTGCAGAGGTAGAGGATAGGTCTCTTCCAAAAAGAACAGGTGGAAAATATAAAATAGCAAATAAAAGGTATTCCTCAAGCAGCTAGCATATTGCCAGTAAGATTCATGATAAAACACTGCATCCATGAAAAGTGARAGAAAGCCTTACACAGTAATTTGGGCAAATAAGTAGAAAACTTTGAGGAATTCATAATACTATATTTACTTGTGTTTATTAAAATATATCTATCCTAGAGTTGTTATTCAAGAAATAAGAACGTCAAGACACCTTCATTGAGTCCTGTTGCAGTCAAGCAATTAGAGAGCCAAAAAACAGGCTTTCCAGTGCCGTGGTTGACGCATGCTATCATCCTAGGCAGTCTCACATCTCTGTCTCACTTGTGTCATTTGTAAAATGGGAGACAGCTACCCAACAATATTTATATCAATATATATAAATCAAATTGCGAGCTTCAGATGGTTCATATCACTGACAGCGAAATGAATGCATTTATTTGTTCCTTTCTTAGATATTCTTTATTCAAAATACATTTTGAAATGTGTCTGCCAGAAGCCTTGGCATATTTTTAGGCATAAGGAATCTGGGACTAGATGGCAGCAGAGGCAAAATGAAAACAGATGAAATTGTGCTACCAAAGGTAGCATATGCTTTTTATAAATAAGATACATGGAAGGTTTAGTTTTGTAATGTTTGCATGTATGTTATTGCTGCATGTGCTAACCCAGCTGCCATTGCAAGCATGCCATATCTACATCTTTCAGCATTTGTAAATGGTTTGTTCTTAAAAGATCGTGAGATTCTAGGAAGAGGGAGGTGGTGGTTCAGCTGTTGTTGCCCAATAGTGTTTAACTCTCTCAATTAGTAGCTGAGTTTCTAGATCACATTCAGAGGTGCATGTAGGGTTCTTTCTATTGCTTTTGAGGTGCAAGAAAAGTTAGAAAATGAATAACCAGTCAGGTGTCTAATTTGGCATAAATTATCAATGAGAACTCTAGAATAGTATCTGTTTGATACAGCTACGGCATAGAAACAAGGTGGTCTTACATTTAATGTACAGTGTGCCTGTGTCCTGTGCTTTGTATACAACATGTTGGRGAGACTTTCTTTCTGATTTGTTTTAGCCAACTCAGAAAGCTCTAGCCATGAATCGTTAACAAGAGAAACCAGCAGGGATGATTTCCACCATTTCCCGCCACTTCCTCCAGTTGAAATCAGCTCTCTTGAGCTTCCCCCTAAGAAACACACAGAGACCCAGCAGGCCAACAACACTGAACTGAGATCTGGTGTGACAGCCCTTCAATTGCAGCACGATGCTTCTGAGGAAAAAACAAATGGTATCCATCCCATTCATGGAGTAAATGGAATGATTAACAGCAAACCAAATGGTGATAAATCCACCTCCTCTCCAGCTGGCTTGCTTTCACCCACTAAGGAGCCACCACCTGTGCTTGCCAAACCAAAGCTGTGAGTATTCTTTAATTCTTTTCCTAAATTTGTTGGCTGTTGAACGCAAATTTTCACCTAGAGCAATTGAGTGCTAGACAAGTAATGTCCAATGTGTGTGTCTGCCCCTTGAATGATCTTCCTGTTGCTGCTCTTTATTGCTGCAGTTTATGTCCCAAGTTGCTGAATATGAAAGAGAACTGGTTTGGGGGTGTTCTAGTGTTGCATCAAATGCAACTGTGTTGAGTATTTCTACATTCTACAAATTCTACATACGTTTTAGGGGAAAAAAATAGAAAAGAAAATACAGAAAATAAGTAAATTTTAATGATTGTTATACTTCACTTTCTTTCTTGGTCACAATACCTGAATGTCATAGTGGAGTGAAATTCTTGCATACTTTCTATCCCTTTTTGATACTGATTAGCCCTCTTTATTTTGAATGGTTTTGGTTTGGTGTAGTCAGTGGATATGCCAATGGGTAGTATTTGTAACATTTCTTGCATTATGTTAGTATATAACATGCAGCTGATTATGCTGTCACTTGGTTTGCAATAGCTGTAAATCATTATACCTGAAAAAATGAAATTGAAAAATTCAAGGAAGGGAAAGAGAAACGAGTGAAGAAAAATCGCAGTAACGTTTTTACCTTGTGAAGTGATGACAGAATACTTGCACAGTAGTGATCTTAGGAGGATGGTCAGCTTGCAGCTTTACTTTAAAATTGTGCGGACTCCTGTTTTTATCCACCTCTCTTAAAGGCTTTTTACATTGTGGCATATAAAGTAGAATGAGTTTTATTTCACTTGCACCCTTAACAAGAAGACTATTTCGGAAGGGATTATTAATTGTAAAAGCATGTCTAGAAGGAAGTATGGTCTTCAAGTTTAACTAGATCATTTGTTTAATTCCTTGTTTTCACAAAATAACTTGCCAAAATACTGTTCTCTTTGCAACCACATAGCACATATTTCTGATCATATAAAAAAAACCACCCATGCTCTACCCAGCATGCCAGCAGGGCCTTTCCTTTCTGTTACTTTGTCATTCGAAGAAGTCTGATGAGTGCAGATGAAGAGGAGTGGAGGAAGTGGAAAGACAAGGTGAAGGAAGAACAGCATGTGGTGGTGATGGCAGAACAGCATGTGGTGGTGATGGCKTATGTGGGAGGGGGAGTGCTGAGAACAGGAACACACAGACCATTATTCACAGAGTACAAGGTGCAGGGAGGTTCTCTGCTCAGCCTGTTTGCAGCCAGGCCCACTGGTGAAGAAAAGAGATGGCAGCATCAGCAGAGTTTCGCCCCAGAGCTTTTCTTTCCCCACACGAGTTTGCCCTAGCAAAAGGCTGCTGTGGAGTAACTTTCCGATCGTCCAATCTTCACTGCTGTGTGTGCAATTTTTGTTGTTGTTTTCAAACACAGAGTTGTAATTATTATGTGTAATGATTCATTAAAGATACTATGTGGAACTTTACGAGGGGTTATAAACAAGAATTATTGAAACAGTGGTGACTAGCAAAAGAGAGCAATAACTGTTAACCAAGTTGCAGATCCTTCCAATTTGAGCTCTTGGTGTTCGAAGAATACAGTCTTTATCTTCAAGGACCAGACAAAGCAGCGGTGTTAAAAGGAAGATTAGTGGCTCGGGCATGAGTTCCCACACTGCCAGCATGACTCGTGAGTCTTTCAACAAACTTTCAACATAGACTATTCGGGTACAAAGGAATATGAATTTTTCTTTCCAATTAGTCACTMATTCTTCTGTGGGCTAGGCAACTTTCCGCATTTGAAGAGAGGAGGCATTAGAACAGCTAGGAAGATAGATTCTGAGATTCAGGAGAGAGCTTGTTCTCAGTGCARAGCTATGACTGCATGTTCCAATTAAGGTGACAAACTCAGAACTTGATTATTTTTTGCTAAAATAGTGCTGCCAGGTGAGGTACTTTCAGCTGTACAGGTATATACAAAATATATGGTAAAGTTTAGCTGAAAGAACTTAAATACTGTATCAAAAAATTACATTGTGTTATTCTACTTACTATGAATGTTCTCTTGGGATGAGCAATATCCATTTTAGTGCAAATCATGCACTATTGGAAATCATGGCTCTGCTGAAAGGAAAAAAAAAAAGGAAGGAAGAAAAATAAGGGAAAGTAGCTACAGCATTGAACTTTTACCTTTGCTTTGTCTTTGCCTATGTTGGATTTGGACTAGGTGTGTCCCAGCTTTAGTCAGATCACCTACTCCTTCATTTAAACCCAAGGCTTTGATGTAGCTGTATTATTTCATTGCTAATAGGTTATATCCCAAACCTAGAAATTCTTTTGCCATGAGATATCAGCTGCTTGGAGGGACCAGATTACCTGTAGTCTGTTCTGCCTCCAACATTCTATGGGATTAAATTCATCCTTCTTGTCACAAATTTGAAGTTTTAATTTAGTTAAAATCATTCAATTAGTTGAACAAAACCTTGTAGATAGTGAGCAAATAGATGTTGTAGTCTAAGATGAAAAGTTTAAGAAGAAATTTTTGCAGAATCTAGATGTCCCAATATCATATGAAGGTTTCTGGGTCTTATATGATCTGGATGAAATGCTGTGCTCTACTTCAGGATACCAAGAAGCAAAGCTGTATTTTCTTTGTTGCACAATTTTCCTCAGTGTTGCTGCGTGGCATGGAATAAAACTCAGTCTAATTCAGAACCCTCTGCAATTTCTTCTCTCAGCTTCTCCCTGAGTAGCTGCAGCCCACAGCTCTGCTTCTGTATGTAGCAATGTCTTATTCAAGACTCGTGCAGAGTTTATTCATGATTATTATTCACTATTATTAATTGCTACTGTCTAGCAGAATTTGCACTGTACAAAACACCAATACCCTGAGCATGAAAACTGCAGCCACGACTTTGCAGTAAACCATCCAGCAATTAGGACAAGAAAGCAGCTGATACCAGCATTCTGTAACCTGCAACAACAACAACAACAAAAAAAAGGTTTTTGTAAAGGTAGAAGCAAAATGAAATAAAGTGACCTGTTTTCATTTCTGTTGTTCTGCGTGAGTATTATGGTCAGTCTGACTGCTCAGCAGCAGCTCCCTACAAGAGTATGCTTCAGTTTGCCACAGAAAGAGCTGTATCTGATCTGCTGTTGAGAAAAGTTAGTTTTCTTGGAGATGAGAAGCTGTCATACATTTGTATGGCCCTCTCTTTTTCTTTGTTGTCAGGCAAGTAATACCAAATAGGCATTTAATTTCAGAACGAGGGCTAGGTAAGATTTGTAGTATAGAAAAGAGGAGGAGACAAAGGTGACAAACCAAGATGAAATGCCTTGCCCAGTGCAAGGGCTGCCTTGCCGCTTCCTAGTGTACAGTGGTTCAGGGGGATGCTTTTAGGAAAATCCTTTCAAATGCTGATTTCCAAATTGGTGGACTTGCAATCTCTACTGCAATTGCTTATGAGCCGTACGCTGTGTCATTTTCAACAATTGATACAGTCAATGTGCAAGAGACTGATTTTGCTTGCAGTCAGGATGTACACTGGCTTTGGCCAATAAAAACATGTAGGTCTGTGCTAATGTCAGAAATGGAAATCTTGCCTTCACCTCAGCCAAGTGTTTTGGTCCCAAGCCTAGTGCCAGCATAAGGGAAAGGGTGTGAACAGGAGTGGGGAAAAGGAATGTGTGACTGCAGACACTTAAATCAGCTTTCAGTGGTTGTGAAACTGCCTCCTGAGTCAAAGCTAAGAAAATAATTACATGAAAACCAGTTTGGTAGCAAGGTAGTTATCTCAGCTAGCAAAGTGGTTCCCTTTTGAGCAGGAATATGCTAGCAATGATGTAACAGGAATCATGTTTATTGTAATTTGATTTTTTTTCTAGAATTATTTAAAAGTTTAAAGTAAGCTACTTAGAAAGTTTGAAGGGTTTGAATAATATAATCAATAAGTTTTGTTTGGGACAAAGAGTGACCCTGATATTAAATTGTATAAAGAAACTTTGGGTTGAAAGTTGTGCTTACTTATTGTGGCCTATGCTTCACCATAAAGATTTTTAGATTGATGAGCATTGTGTAATATAACCAAAACAAAAAACAACAACAAAGTTTCGTATCTTTTTGTGGTTTCTTATCCCAGCGCTTTAAGATAGAAAAGATAGAAAATGAGACAGGCAATAGGATGTTAAAGCTGTAGAATCAACTGTCTACCCAAAAAGTCTCAAGGAAACTCGGTGGGAGATTAAGGATCAAAAATATAATTCACAATTTCCTAATTATATCAGGTGGTTTAATGTTATATACTAAATCGTAAGTCTTCCTATGAGTCTTAGAGATGTTGCATCTTGTATCCTTAAAACTAAAAGCGTGCTTCCTAGTGGATGACTGTCTTCTTGAGAATTGCCAAAAAAATTCGGGCATAAATTTTCTTATGAGAGAGGTGACACAATTCTGATGAGAAAAATTGATTACCTGTAGTTGATATGATAAAAAGTTAGAAACAGCTCAATCGCAACATATTCACTGAACTGGTATAATTATAATTTATCTATTCATGCTCTGTCAGCTGTAATTGAACTGTATCAACTTGGAGATGTAAAATCTATCCAGCTGCGCTTCAAAATGGAGATTCTGTTCTGTAATTTGCAAGCAGGCAGGTCTGGTGCTGTGTTTTAAGAAGCTTTTTATTCACGCTTTCCTAAGTTCTGTAAGACAGTTGTCACAGAGATTATTCAAAAAATTATCTTTCAATCATCAGAACAAGCACAAATAACTTCAGTATTGATATGATTATATGCAAATCTGCCTCCTGTTAAGGACCATCTATTCAGGCAGCCAAATGTTATGTTAGCATCTAAGCAGTGACTTCAATGAAAACCTAAGAACAGSTATAATTAAAAATGTTATTAACAATTATTAAACAGGTTTTGTGATTGTTCTGCTTTCAGTGACCATAATCATCTATTTCAGACGAAAAAATGGTATGATTCAAAAACAGTAGCAGCTTTGCTAAAAAATTTCTTTTTTACCAATGCCTTTGTTAAATAGTGGCAAAGGCTATAGTGAACCTTAAGCCTTTTAAAACCTGTAGCAGCCTGTCTCTGTAACAATGGATAGCTACAACAAGGTTAAAGGTAGATAAGAAATGATATTTTAGTTATTTTTTTCTTCTTTTGGCAGTGATAGTGCCTGTTTTTTGACCTTAAGTAGGTGGAGAGGAATAGCTGTACATCCTGCTTACATAAAAGCTAATCAGTATTTTAACAGGAAAAGTCAAACATCCTTAAATTAGTTATAAAATATTTTATGTATTTTGTGCATATCCTTTAAAASTGCAGCAATGTGCGTGCTTTCAGCAAAATTTGCACAGTGACTGGCTTCTGTGTTTTTCAGTTCTTTAAGAACTGGCAGTAATCTAGGTAATGGGGTGGGCAGGGAAACRGAGGGAAATGGGCACAGATTCAGTCGCTAGTTTAAGCATGTGCATTTCAATGTGTGGTGCAAGATATGATGTAAGCTTGCAGAAATTTCAAAGCCTCCAAAAGGCTTCCAAAAATCTGCCACCTTCTCTTGTCTGCCTAGCTGTTACTTCATATCCTTGGTGCCTCCCTTGGCACCCTCCCTTGGGTGCATGTGGCTGTTCTTGAATGGAGCTAGCTGGAAATCCATTTTACTTATTTGTTTTGGTGTGGTTTGCACAGTTATTTTCCATCTAAAGTGCCTGCTGAAATGAGAGGCCAACCTGTCTTTTGAGAAGCAAATATAAATTAGGAACTCGCCCTGAGTGCTTGTAATGTTCTGCATTTGGAAAGAAAGTGCATGCTGAAAGTGCATGGTGAAGCTTCTCACGGAGAAGCAAAAATAAAAGCAGGCAGGGTTACAGAATAAGCCTATACCAAAGGTCAGGGTGTGCACATGTACGTGGGTCTGTGCTGTGTGTTTGTTTCTTCCCTGTAACAAGGGGGAGTGCATAACACTGTGCCAGCACTTTAYGATGCGCCCTTGAACCCAAAGCAGCAGGAGGAAGCGCTGTATTGCCAGTCTGCAAAAAGAGCTTGTGGCCGTCAGCTTGCAAATTTAGTAAMAAAATACCATTTCATAAAGGAAAAGGGAAGCCTTAAACAACAACAACCAAAAAAAAAGGAAAAGAAACACTGGGATTTTTGAAACTTCTTTTTTCTTTTCCTTCAAACTGAAATCTCTGACCAGGTTTGGTACTTGATGATCATGATGCATGATCAAGCAAAACGGATCCAAATTTTGGCATTGGAAAAGAATGTTCTTTGAACCTCCATGATCGAGTGTGTTGCAACGGAATCTGTGTATAGACAGAGAGATTGCTCCATCCATCCATCAGCAAAGGAATTAGTTTACTGTGACAGCAGTGCTTAGAAGCCTGATAAATCAGACCATTTTATTAATGACCTGTTCCTACTCATCATGAGTCATTATCCTACACTTTCAGAGCAGCTACTCCTAAAAGTTCAAAGAATATTTGCCTTTCCTATGTTGCCTTTCCCAAGAGGTTCTCAGTGTGGCTTTGAGTGGGCAGCACCTGCAGAGGTGCAATGGGCTTCTCTTGATAATGTAGGCTTGATTCCTCAGAAAAGCTGTTGATAACATTTTCTCAATTTTATTTCTTTTAAAAGCCTTCCAAGCATACTTGTCTGTACAAGTGTACTGTGTACTTCACATTCATGTGGCTTTAAATAAGATGGCTACATTTGCCTTAGTGTTGTTTTATCCCTGACCAAATTATCCAATTTGCACCTAATTTACAGAATGCAAAAATCTTTTGCTGTGGAGAAAGAGTATGGTAGTTAGGCACTACCTTTGGCCTTAAAATGAGAAAAAATGATTTCCCAGGACTGCTTATTTTGGGTGTAAGAGGTAGCTGATGAATCTTGAAAACCAAGACAATTGAGCACCTCCTTGTATTTGGGTTGCTGACAAAGCTGAATGCCAGGTTAAAAAATATCAGTAATAGTGGGTCTGTTTTCTTTGCATTTTGAATGATTTCCCAAAAGAGATCCCTTCTGGTTGGTGCCAGAATTTTTAACTAATTTTTAACTAATAAGATAAGATTTCCATGATTCTTCCTTTTGTGCACAGGTCAATTTAATATTTAACCCCAAAATGTGGAGCTGCATCTCCTTACCCACCAAGTCATGACATAGATGTTGATTAATTTCAGAAAATACATCAAACCAATTTGACTTTGGGGRAAAAAAAAAAAGACCGCATATTCCTTTTATACATGCTTTCACAGTACTATTTATGAGGTTCTTTTTTTCTGTATAAAAATCGATTAAAAAAACATATTTTTATTATATTGGAAGGGGTTTTTTAGAACACTGCACATTTTTGATATTTCATAAAAGTTTGAGTTCAAAGGTTGCATTTTCAGTTTTCACAAATATSGAAGAAAAAGTACTAGTGAAAACCTAAAGTTAAAACTTAAAATGTAGGTTAGAGGGAAGATTGTGCTTATGTGGAGTTACCATTCAAATGCTGAGATGTCTTGTCTCTAGTATGGGTTTGCTACAGAAAAGCAAAACTTTAAGAGGACTTAAACATACAAACAAAATATAGTAAACAGTTGCTGTATACACCCTGCTGAAGGGTCTATGAGGGGTCATCTGTGTTGTTGGAGACAAAATTTTATGATAGGCTCAACCTCAATCGATTTTCAATGTATTAATTCAAAAGAGATGTAGTAGTGTGTAATTTTGTGTGTGTGTGTGGATTGTATTGCTTTTGAGAACATAGTGAAGTAACTTATGTAAATTTTCAGGAGAACATTTGTAACTGTTGTACAGTAGAGGCTGAGGAAAAGTGGTGCTGCTCATGTTTCATCAAGTCCCTAAATGCGAAAATGTTGCTCCATAGGAAGCATATAATTGGGAAATTGTGCAACCAAAAGCTTTTAAGAGACATATTTGAACTATGATTGAGACTTACCTGGCATAAATTTGAGCTGAGCCCTCTGGAAGAGCTATAGCTAGTTTTCATGGGTTGAAAACATAAGATGAGAACATTGGCCTGTTCTGCCAATATTAGTTTTATTTGGAAAACGTGTTCAGTAGAGTTTGGATATATAAATGTGCAGGTATAAAGTTCCTTTTGATAATAGGGACTCTGAAGCGTTATGGGCATGTCAGTAGTCCACAATAGGGGTAAACATAGTTACGTGCATGGTAGCTGGGGAAAATAACAAGTAATTCATTCAAACTGTGAAAACAGACACAGCTGAAAAGTTCAATTGGATTGCAAGTCCGAAATTACGTGGGTTTGGATTGAAATCTACAGTGAAGTAAGGACTGACTACCAATTTCTTTATGATTCTTTTTGTTAGTAATAAAAGAGTAACTTAAAGATTCATTTAACAAGGATAATTTCTGAATAGATAATTTAGTGGATTCCTTTTTGTAGAATGTATATGCAGAAGTAGTAGTTAAATGGAGGTTGCCTGCTTGAATTTTGGCTACTTTCAGAATCCCAGCACCTCTTGCCAGGGTGTCATCTTTGTTTAATAAACTTGTTGCTGGAACTTACCTTATTGCAGAAACATGTAGCCATCTGCATTTGATGCTACAGTCTATCTACAGATAGTCTTCAAAAATAGATACGTCTGGAAAAGTAGAATCTTGTTCTTGGGCACGGAGAATTGCTGGACATGATGCTATAGCTTGTGAAGTTTAATCATAAACTTACATACTTGTACAGCTACTTGCTTTTATTATCCCCTTGTTCCCTCCTGAGAAATGCCAGTTTCTTTTTATTGAAGTGATATAATTGGCTGATGGTTTCCAAGCTTTTTCCAATTGCCCTTATACTACAAAGCTTTTCCATTTATGTAGTTTTGAGTTTGACTCCTTGTCCTCAGGCTTCTCTTCCAGTCTCTTTTGCATACACATACTCTGTTTTTTTCGTGCGGGCAACACTCGCATACTAAGAAATGTTTTCTGGTAACAAAACTGCTGAGGTTAGAACTCAGTGGCAGTGGTTTCCATTTCACTCGATATACTTGCTATAAACCTTTGAGTAAAGAATTTCCCTGTTCCTAAGAACCGTCAGAGCAACGGAAGCTTCAGCAGTGCCAGGAGTGCAGGGATCACAGATATTAACTTATCAGTCATTTAAAACCCAATTCCTAGTTTACATACTTGAGCAAAGTCGCAAAGTATGTTGGAGAGGAGCTAAGGACTGAACAAACAGTGCAAGTTCTGTTCTGCCAGCCTTATTAAAGCTGTCTGATATGGCTGGTGCCTTATTGCTGCCATGAGATTGCTCTGGAGGAAAAAAATGACAAGTCTTAACTGATGGAAGGAGCYGTGTTGCTTGGGTGGTTGTCTGTCCAGAAGAGGGCTCAACACTTTCCAGAGTGCTGAGAACAGCTCAGGATGAGAGAAGGGTCAACCGTACTTGGAGATCTTGTTCATGTGCTGCTCAGAATCCCCAGCTGGATGGGGGAGTGGAGAAAGTCAGGTATTGGGCAGATAGCTAAAAACCATGAAGGGAGAAAGTGCTCAGGGTAGGACACTAACAATATTTACACAGAACAGCTTAGAAACTAATGCCAGAAAACTGCCTTAGTGAGATTCTTGATTAGGCCTTGGTATCACGTAAAACAGTAGCTTACCAAAGTAGCTTACCAAAGGAATAACCACCTCTGTATCTTCCAGTAGACTTAATAAAATATACAACTTGGAGCTTTTGAGTATTTCCAAGGTAGTGAAATTTTTGGCCTGCAGCAGGGCCTTTCTGTGCTTTTGCCTTGTCTTTTACAGCTTTCCCCCCTTCCTGGTGCCTTCTGTGTTCTTACYGTTCCCTGCAGCCAGCCCCACGAGCAAGCACAATACACCAATTGTCATGTCCCGATATTAAACTTAATGTTGTGCATCTGCCTTCCTTATTCCAAGCCTAATCTACGTACGAACATTGTTGGTTCTTAACAGTTTCTGCTTTGTTAGAGAAAATATTAAGAAAAAGCTTCATGTGTAGTTACAGACCATGAGGTGCTCAGAAAGGTATGGTTACTTTTTACTGAGAAGGTTTTTTCATGCCTTACAAGACGTGTGCAATACAAAGCAATGGCAAACATAAAAAAAAAAAAAAAAAAAAAAAAAAAAAAAGTACACTTTTGGTGTAGAATAACTGAAACTAAATCAATGGGACCTACAGGTAACTGTCTCTGATGTTACTGTAAAAATACAAAACTTACAGCCATACTTGGCAGGTCACCAGGCCCAATATGTAGAATTATCTGGCAGAAGCAAGAGTATCTCCAAAAATTAAAGTAAATTGGGGAAGGTCAGGGTTCACTAGCTTTCAGGGC
Organism: Nothoprocta perdicaria; assembly: GCF_003342845.1. NCBI lineage: Eukaryota > Metazoa > Chordata > Aves > Tinamiformes > Tinamidae > Nothoprocta > Nothoprocta perdicaria. Next base: position 205,904 of record NW_020455821.1, read on the forward strand.
TAATAATAAAATTAAAGATTGTCARTACTAACGAAGGAGTAATGGGAAACATAATAAGGGAAATGATAAAGGTCAGGTGAGAAAAGCATATTCATAAATGAAAACATGATCTTTGGTTTGTGGACTCCTTGTTCCTGAATTACCTATTGTTCTGAGGGTCTATATTTGCCTATAGGAAAGCAATATATTGAAGGGAATGGCCTACATTAAAATTATTTTGGAAGAAATTTGATCAGTTAAAACTACTTGTTTGAGTACAAATCAGTGCAAATTCTTTTTTTTTTTTTTTTTTTTTTTTTTTTTTTTTTTTTATTCTGAAATTGTTTAATTGATTAGTATATTTTGTTAATTTTATTCTTTTGGTAAAGTCAATGCAGTCTAAGTGGTTGTTTACTTCAATACTATTGTAGCTGTTAATATATTTCCATAATGAAAAATGGAAGAGGAAGCAAAAGAAATAATAGTCTGTAGCAAAAGTTATACTTACTTAGATTATAGCATGAAAAGCCTTTGACTAACAAAATTTAAAAGTGCAGCTAAAGGAGAGGCTGTTCTGGCTATTTTTTTCTATTGCATCTAGAGTCCTAAGTTAAGGATTTATGTTCCCGATACTGTGAGCATGCATAACTAGTCTTGCCAGGTCGGTTCCTATCAAAGGAATTGGGTGAGGAGATCTTGTAGTTGCAGTTCCTTCTCAGGTGTCTGGGAACAGGATTAAGCAGACCAGTGCTCATCTGATTGAAGAAGCAGACTTGGTGGTTCAATAGCAGTGTATTTCTCATTAAGGAGGTAAATAAATCAGAGCATGAATAGCATACCCAATCTCAAAAGCAAAGCAGAATATCATGGATTGCCACTGTTTTAGTCTAGGAGAAGTTGGAAGAATACTCAGATAACATACTTCTTTTGAGGGGTGGCATAATATTTAAAAAATAAAGAGAAAGCTCCAAGAGCCTCCAGTGACAACAGCTTCATGGCAACAGCTTGGTTTTGTTTTGACCTGCAAGCATGGAGGCATTTTGTGCATTCCTGAATTGAGTGGTAACATTTTTTATTGCTGCACTTAAAAAAAATGATCCTTTTTATTTTATTTTGAAATGTTCAATACCTGTTATTGAAATGGCAAAAATAATGGGAGAAAAAAAGGATGTAGTTCTATTTTCCAACAGCTGCTTGTTCCAGACTTAGTTTCATCTTTACAACTCAGCAAATTTTCATTACTCCTTACAGGATAAAATTGCCTTTGCAAAATATATTGATGAGAAGTACCCTGAAGTGCTGCATTTTATCATGTACAGCTTGATTAATTGCTGTGGTATATAAAATATTTGGGAAAATTGTTGCCGTGTTGGCTTGGATGTTGTTAGTTTGCTCAGAAATTGCTTAGAATTTTGGGTTGCATTCACTTCATCTTTTGTTTACTTTGATAATGCTCACTGGGAATTAAATTCTTCTTCCCTAAACTAATGAAGGATAAACAGCGTTTTCTTTCATAAACAGAAACACACAACTACCCAATTTGCACCCTAATAATCATGTTTACTTAACTCTCGATACATCTAAAATGACCTTCGGTGACATTTGCAGATTTTTTTAATCTAGCAAATGCCTGAGTCAAACTGCCAAGTCAGCCTTTGAGGTCAGAAATGTGTGCCTTTGGCTTCCATTAAAGCTTATAAACATGTTACTAGTTAGCAGTAAACACCACAGAGGCTGTACAGCTTAAAATACTCAATAAGCATAAACATTCTATCAGTGTCCATAGGCATTGCCATAATGTAATAGGCCTAATCCTGACCATATTAAAGTCTCAGGTTTTGGCACTTTGACACAGAGGAGTATCTCAAAACACCAGCCTCAAAAGCTCAGAGCATAGAATCAAAATAACAAATGAACAACAACAAAAAACAAACTAATAGATGCTGAGAATTACAAGTGTCCAGATTGAGTGTTGCTGTAGTATAGGTGAATATATATATAAATATATATTTTTAAATGCATGTCTGTATGTAAGTAACATACTTACAACTGCTAACTTAACCACTTGTGCTGTCTTTGAGCTAAGTCACTGACATAGGACTCCCGAATTCAAACTCTTGTGTAAGTACTTTTTGGTCAGATCAAGTTATTTTTCCTCTGTGAGTTCTTGTTCCTGACATTAGGAAGAAATAAGACAGAATGGAGACCTTGACTTTTTCTGTCACTAATTCACRGGATTTCTTAACTGACTATGGTTGCAGTAATGGTATTACAGGAGGAAAAAACAATTGACTGCAGTGAAGGTATTTTAAATTTAGTGTTATTGTTAAAATGTAATTTATATTTCATTTTGTCATGAAATGCTGAATACTGTTTTCAGACTATTCCCAGGTTGAGGAAGATTGAGGGAAAGAGCAAGCAGTGTGGTTGTCTTCATGCTTACAAACAACATCAGGAAATTATTTTCCGTAATTACCTCCTGATATTTCCAAAATAGGTTGGTAGAGATAACAGGCATTCAGGCTTGCAGATATTTCTCATAACAGGCTTGTTTATAGACAAATGCATAGAACTGGCAAGTCATTATGGTAGGTGGGTTTTGTGTGTTCCCTGGTCGTGTTGGTTATATTCATTACAACTGACTTTAAGTCCATTCTTTGTCTTGCAGTGCAGTTGAAGGGCATGTTGAATCTGTCCTGTACTTCAGGAAGACACAAATTAGTTACCTGTTTGGTAAGCATAGCAGCAGATAAAGCACCTTGTTAGGGATATTGCTGAATTATCATCCATCCAATTATCATCCAATTATTTAAATTCTAGTGATTTTATTAGGGGGAAAATGTATAGAAACAGATACTTCACTCTAGTGAACACTCATAGTAGGTACCTGAATGAAATGAAGCCAGAGAAACGCTCTTCTGTTGCTGTTTGCATTAACAGTACCTCTTGGGAAGAATCTAACCAGACATTTGTGCATGACCCCTGGCAGATTATAAAAATTCTAACAACTTAAGTAAGGTGCAGGTGGCTTGTTTTTAAGTAATTCTGTATTATCTGGTTGGTGTTGAAGTCTATAGTTGATAGGAAGACAGTAATCTCATTATCTCACTTTAAAATGGTGTACTGCAGATGCTCATAGCAAACTTTGAATTTAGCCCAGTGTCTTGCCAGAATCATCTTAGAGCGGGGCTGTTGACACCTCATTTGAGGCTCTCTAARCTGCATGGAGGAGACAGCTGTTAAAGAGCTGTAGGAACACTATGCAAGTGGCATGTTTTTCCTAGATACGTCTACTGCTAGTTATTAGCATAGAAGTGGTTCTTCAACCAGTTAAGGCTTAATTTCTTGACAAACATAAATTCACCTGAGATTTTCATAAAAGCTTTTAAATTTAACCTAAGTCAGTCCCAGAAGTTACACAGTACAAGATAATACTCTGTGCTAACTTGTAAAGACTAAGCTTGTCAATCCTCTGCTCGTATTTAAGAGGAGATGCTGAAAATAGCCTTGCCATGTATTGTTCTCCTACCAAGATGAAAAATGAGTTACAATAGACACAGATAGAAAAATATGAAAGATGGAACTCAGTCATTTTCATTTGGGCATCTTGCTGATTTCTATACATTTGTTGGGCTGGAAATCAGTAGAATTAAAATTTCAAACCTAAGGTGTGCTTTTGAAATTTAGCATGGGAACTTAAAAACAGTGACCCGTAGTTGTGGCTTGGTTACTGCAGTCCACAAATAATGTAGTGCAGGATAAGGTATAGTTCATCAAAATAGCTGAAGGACAAGGAAAAAAATGGGATTTGTTTGTTTGTTTGATGAAAAAGAACCAAATACATGAGTGGCTAAGTCTTCCCCAGCTTTGATGTAGCAGACTTTTTATATTAGGTTTGTTCTGCCAGTTCTGATCAGAAGAGAGCATACATGTCAAATCCTTTTCCAAACAAGCCTCTCTGAGTTCTGCCAGAGAACCAGCTTTACTAAAGCAAGCCAAAGTTAACCCTTATAACCCTTGTAAGAAAAGAGCCTTATGCAACTTAAATTGCCACTTCTGACAATAGATGTTAATTCAGTCTGTTARATAGATGATGCCATTGTTTCCAAAATGAGGTAAGACCAATTTGGAACAACTTTTCTAGTCACCAGAGCAAATACTAATTTCACAGATCATCGCTTATCCTTCCAGAAAAATATTCCCAAGTCAAGTCAGGAATTAATGAAACTTTAAGCTGAGGGGAGGGAACTTACTGGTAAAATGTAAGGTTTCATCAGATCGTTTTATGAATACAATTAATACTAATAACAACATCAACAGTAAAATATTCGGCTCAGAAAATATTTAACACCTTGTTATAAATAACTGCTCATGTAGTATCTTACATCCTTTCTTTATAGCAACCTAACAGAATTCAGAACAAAATCAAAAATAATTTTAAATAGTTTTGTAAATAAAATCTGATCCCTCTAATAATGCATGTATGTTTTGAAACGTCCCTGTTCAACATCTGAAGCCAGATCTAAAACTGTACTTTATACTGAAATAATTACGGAGCAAGTGCTAAACTGGCAAGCATGATCAGGCAGTGCTTGGAATCAAACATTTGCAGTCAATGCTCTGGATAATGGTATTCTGCAAAGCTGTGCAAGACAGGTTAAAAYGAAATATTAGATAAGTGCTTTTATTGTCTTGAGAAAACAATGACTAGGGATTGGGACAAAAGTATAAATCTAGCGTACCAAAGGAAGTATTAAGCGTAGGAAATGGCTGTTTCTTTTCAGCTGTTGTGCACCGTTTGTACATCTCATGCTGACACCATGGAACAAAAAATGTTGAGAAACTACATCAACAGTTCTTGCCAACAAGAAATGGAGTAGAGCATTATTTAGGGACAGAAAAACTTTTTTAAGAGCCTAGATTTCAGGCTGTAAATTTGTCTGCTATTTACATTGGCAAATGATTTTTGGTTGTTGACCTTGATGAAAATATATACCAAATTCTTTGCATTCTGTATGCCCACTTGCTTTTGCTTGTATGGGAATCCATGTGCTTTTAAATACTGTAAGTGGTTCTGTTTATTGCTTTTATACCACCTAGGGTCATCCATAAATCACAGGCTATTTTTAGATATGGTCAAAGGACTTGGCATAAGCTATTRTGAAAAAATGCTTGCTTACAGCTTAAGTATTTTACTACTTTAATTTGTGGTTAGGAGAAAGATTATTTTGCTTTCCCAATAGAGAGGAAAACACTTAATAAACTTCAGAATACCGTACAACAAAGCTACAAGCAGAGAATTGCATTATAAACATAAAATACTGACTATTCTGGCTTTATTGTAAAAGCAAAAAACAATTCTGAAAAGACAATGATATTTTTGTAAGTAAAACTTATTGTTGTTTTAGTAATAAACTTTGATTTTAAAAATATCTGAAATTGGACCTTTCAGATCCCTGTTTTTGTTTGAAGTATCTTGAACTCCAATTTTCTTTAGCTTTACTGGGATATGAACTTAATTCTCTCTGTGCATATAGTTTCTTGGAAACAGATTTTAAAAACATGCAATATTTTAGTTTATTTTATCCAGAAATTCAAAATGGATTTTGTTCACATTTGATATCACTAAGCCCCTTTCTTCTGGTTAGGAGGAGATAGACTTKTACAAGTCCCTTTGAAATAATTTATAAAAGTTAGCATGAAAGTGAATAGAAAAGGCTTTTTGGATACTAATCGCTTCATCTCTCCTGAATATTTGCAGACCGCAGTAATTATCTTTCTGTAAATATCTTCCTGCAACTTCAGGCTTGTGCTCGTTGGAGCAGAACCCAGAAAAAATTCCTTGCCAGTTCTATGCCAGAGCTATGACATTACACAGACCTTCCAGCATGTGGAAATAATACAGTTATTACATCCTTCCTTTTATGATCACCTCAAAATTTTCTAAAATCTAAGGTAAGGTCTGTGGTTATAACAATGAGCCAGTGTGTATGTGTATGCAAGCATGCATATGGTAATCTTTTTAAACGATTCTGTCATTCAAAAGATCAGGACACCTACTGAGCTCAAGTCCAGGCAAACTCACTTGCCCCATGAAACTATCTAAAATTGCTCTTTATAGGGTTGTTGTTTTGTTTGATTTTTTGAACATTGATTCCAGCTTGAGAGATTGTTACTTTCTAGGTTGATTGCACAGTTTACTTCCAAGCTGGGTGTAGGAGGAAGCTGAAGTCTTGTGCTGAAGTCTGACACGTCTCTGGACACTTCTCATAGCATTTTCACAGCTCAGTTAAAAGACCAGAAGGCTTAAGTGATCAGAAGTGGTCTTCAGTCTATGTTGGTGGTCTGACTGATGAGGTTGGTGATGTAAATACTCTGTCACACAGTCTGTTAGAAGTCAGTTTGCAATCATTTAATCCAGACTTGCTGAACTGCATCCAAATTTTTTTTTTTTTTTTTTTTTTTTAATTTCATGTGTAGGAAAATCTGGCTAGCAAAACAGTACAAAAAACCCAAACCTAGGGGACTGTATTTGCAGTTTCCACAATTAGTCTACATTGCACTGAAGGTTTTTGTTTTGCGGCAGAGTTGCAGTGTCCTTTTTGTATGGCCATATTCTTGAGCAAAACATTCCTCAGCTGCAGAGGCCATCTAAGTTTGATACACTCTTGTTTTACTTGCTGAAAGATGTTTTAGGTAAAGGCGAGCTGTCCTGTTACAATAGGTTTATTGAGCTTGCCTGATTTCAGGCAGGTGCCAAAGCAAGGCAGATCATTATAAACATGCTCTGAGAAAAAGGGAGGACAGTAGTTGGTTTTTGACCAATTACTTTTGGTTAGTTATTTTAGTAGGTGGTTTTAATAACCCGGTGACCTGGGAATACCCCATGGAAAGCTTAGAAAAACTTTCTGTTGCAAACAACTGYAAACTGTATATAGCTTTGTTCTTGCCTAGCATTTTCAATGTTAAGAATAACTTGAGAGGGAGAGATTCCAGTCGTGGCAAAGGAAGGAGCTCATTTTGCGTTAGCTCTAGCAAGCCCAGTCTTCTGAGAGGGTTGGGAGCCTGAGCAGTTTCCAGACTTCTGTAACATGCATAGCTTTTTTTGTGTAGGCCCTTTCTGCTTTCTCAGCAGTAGAAAGTACTAGCAATGTGTGCTCTGGGAGGCCTTCTCTGTCCTGGACTCCTTTCAACATGCCAGGAGGAAAGATGCAGGGAGTTGGTTCTGGCTGTGGTCTCACGTGTGCCCTTTAAAGAAGCGTAAGCCAGCGCTGCCATCAGGCTGCGCTGACCTCTCCTCAGYCAGTCCAGCCCTGGCACAGCTTCCCTGGAGCAGCACGAGGCCTGGGATCACGGTGGCAGAGAGCATGAATGGCAACATTGATGCTTGTGGGGACAGCCGGCCMTTGCTGTGGGGTGATGAGATGCTTTTAGGCACAAAGACAAACCTAATGTTTCAATCTGTGGCTTCCAAGCTCCTGCTGCACCAATGAAGGAGGCCTCTTCCTCCTCGAGGACCCTTCTGGAGAAGGATTTCTGTTTYTATAAGGCTTTATGTTAGACAATATAAGTGGGTTTTATTTTACCAGTGATTTTTTTTTTAACCCAGGATCTTTCTCACTGAGTTCATTTGTTCCTTCTGTTGCTGTTTTTTGTTTCTTGCCTTGAAGTTGCAGTCCCTTGAGGCTGGCTAGCTGAAGGGACAAAGTTGCTTGTACAATCAAACTCCAAAGAAACACTTGCACGGTGTTAGGGAGCTTTGCCCCAGCTTTCAGAAAAACGGTGGGAAACGTTCAGTCTCTTCAAGAGAAGAAGAGGTGTAGAAAGCTCCATGGGGACTGAAGAGTGCCATAGTGTTCTTCCTTTTTACTTGGAGACAATTCCTTGTTGCCCAGTGTTGTTTCCTTTCCTGTCCGCATCCCCAGGCACTTTCCCACCTTGGCTTGTCACAGGCAGTCGCCCAAATTCATTCCATTATTCCATACTGTTTACACAAATCCATAAAAGCCTGTAACTATAAAAGATAACAAATGCAACTGTAAAAAATGACAAATACAGAATAATTTTGTCTTTCCCTCTTCTGTACAGCACAAGTCTTGTAATTGCAGTGCCAATTATTCATTTCAAAATGAATAAAACAGCTACTTTGCTTTACAAGACAGCTAATTATTGATTTGGGATAACAGAACGTGGCAGAAACAAGTAATTTTTATTTCACAGAAGGGAAATTAATTTTATCTGCAAACATTGTTTTGGCATAGCTGAGTGATAAGAAACTGTAGCGGTGGTGCTAGAGGGACAAAGAAATGACTAAAAAGGGGAAGAAAAGACAAAGCTCTTAAAACTACTGGTGGAAAATGTTCTTCTTCACCTAATAAAGTTCCCGTTCTCTATCTGCAGATACCTATTCTTCTTCTTTAGGTTATGCCAAACACGAAATCAGTTGTTTGTGTGTCTCTGAGAGACAGAAACCTCTTTAAGCGATAATAAAAAGATAAACCAGTTATCTTTGAACATGATAAATTATAATAATTCATGTAGAATTATGATTTTAGAACCGTACAGACAATTCACAGAACTTGAATTTACTGACTGCAATTAAAGCAAGACAAACATGACATCAACATTAGTACAGGCTAATACAAAACAGGTATATTAAAAAATACCTAGTATGTGTTGTTTTCCCCACAAGTAACTTGTATTCTATATATCATATTTATATCATTTATTCCTAATGTTATGGTTCTCTACTACAATCAGGTGCAGCTGTGTTTTTCTCAAAATTAGAAAGAATGTAAACTAGGTAGTTAAGAATGTAGTCATCCCAACCCTTAATCAAAAGCCTTTTGCGTGAACAAAAATTTCAGGATTTTTTTAGTGTGTGTGTTTGAGCTGTCAAAGCTGCATCTGTCATGAGAGTTTGGAGTTCCAGTATCTGAAACCATTATGTCGTATGCAATATGCTGAGGTGCTGAGGCCAGCGTGGCAAATTTGGCATTATCTCTGCTTCCTGACCGTTGCTCTGTTTCTGGTAATGGAAGACCAATTTTTTTTTTTTTTTTTAAATTCTATTCGTTCACAATGTTTAGATCAGCAGTTAGTCTAAATATCCATAAAACTGGTTGTAGGATGTCCATGTTTGGACATGTGGCTACGAATGGATCCGTGTGCAATCACAGTAACTGTGTGCTGCAGCTGTTTTTTCTCATTTTTAAAGATTTGACCCAAACCCAGTTTGTTTACACAAATTAAAAAAAAAAAAAAAAAAAAAAAAAAGTCTCTAAATACCCTTTCACAATCATTTCCTTTTACTAAAGTAGCACTGTTTAAAAAAAAAAAAAAAAAAAAAATCTTGAGGAGATGTAAAACACTGGGTGCTCCAGACAGAACAATCAAGCACTTCAGCATGAATCATGCTAACTTGCTGAACCAGACTCTTCTCCCTGTGGGCATGTATCTGTTTGCATATATTTATCAGTCTGCTTGGAAACAGGATGAGAAACATTCATACATTGCCTTTTAGAGAAGAATCTGAATGAAGCTTTTTCTTCTCTGAAAGAAGAAGAAAAAAAAAAGGGGGGGTATCCTAGGGAGGCTTGTAGCCACTTACTGTAAACTAGAAAGAGGCTTTAAAGGTTTTTCTTCCCACTGATTTTCCGACACTATKAATAGCTAGTCTCCCTTTTCTTTAGATAATTCCAAGCTCCTGTTTATCAGCGGAGAATGCTGTTATTCTCTCTCCTACTTTAATCTCCCTAAGGGAGGTAATTCAGGAAACTCCTACTTTCTTGTATTTGCTTGATTGTCAGGGTATTTTTATTCATGACCACCCATGAAGCACATTAAATGTGCTCTGATTTTTAAAGCACCAGCTTTAAAAGGAACAAATACTTACAGAATTAAGCTATTCTCAAAGCACTGTGTCACTATATTATTACACTTAGTAGCCAAGGACTGTTGAAAAACATACTGGCCTGTTCAAGTTATGACCTAGTGGCCTCACGATTSGGTTAGGTCTGACATTAACAATGGTAGGGAAAGGGCTGCAGGTCTAACAGGCACCACTCCAAGCAATTCCAATTATTACAGTCACAGGAGCAACTAGAGCTGCTGGCCTTTGTARTGAGCCCTTTGTCTAGCAAGAGCTGTTCCACATTTGACATTAAGCAAATTTTTTAGGCTTAGCAGTGACTGTGAGAATGGCTGCATGCAGAGAAATAGTGTCCGCACTGCTTTATGCACATAAATGAAGCTACATGAGGAGGTTGGTCGTGCACAATCTCCTTTTTAGTAAAAGCCAGGGAACTTCCATGGACATGGTTTCAGATTATTGTTTCAAAATCCCGAAGTATTTCAAAGTCCAAATAGCCACATCAAGCCACATTATGGTTTTGTCCGAAGAGCAGATCCAGGATGCCCCTTCCACACTTCTCAAATCTTGTTTCCAGATCAAGGAAGCCTATTGTTTTCCCCTCCCTTGTTTTCTGACATCTTGGAAAATCAATGTTGCTGATTTGCCTGCTGATTTTTTCTAGGCTGCTTATAGCTCTGCATTGAAACACAAAATTCCAACATAAATATCCTTTCAGCATAGTTTTTATCCCKTCTTCAAATAACAATTGTATCAAAAGCCAGAGTATTTTTGAAAATAATGCATTTGTTATGAACAGTTTGCATAATGAGAAAAATGTCATGTTGTATGTTTATTCAAGAACAGAATGATTTATGGATTAATGCTGTACATGTAAAACCTCTCTTTTCATTTGTGGAAAAAAAAATCAAGCAGCTGGAATTGGCAATTCCATTTTTTTCTGCTTTTGTGTATTCAAGGCTTACTTCCTAGTGAATCTGACATAGCCAACATTCAAAATAAGGCTGGTGCCAGCCTTGGTTTGAGAATGTCTGCATGGATCTTCAAAGCATAATGATCTATAAAAATAGACATTAAAATACATTGGCAGGGGGTTGAAAGCCATGGGAACAATCTCGCTTAACTGTACCAACCACTCTTCATTGAAAACAGTCACTCATTTTCACTCACTATCTAGTAAATTATAAAATGTAGTAGAACGTTTTTATAAGGAACAAGGCAAAACTAAGAGCCTGTGGAAGCAGGTTGTGAGGGAATAACATATTAAAGAAACCTCCATACCTCCGTATTTTGGTTTGTTAACACTTTACAAAGCATGAACTGCAGCTTTAAAATACAAAGAGACTGTGATATTTTTATTATAAATGACAGTTGTAACCATAAAATACCCTAGTGCTTTTCATCTCTATTCTTTGCCTGGTTGTTTTCAGCAATAGTCACCCCCGTAGTCTGTAGCTTTTGATTTATTTTCATGTACTTTCATATTTTTCCACAGGCTTGTTTTCTGTTCTGGAGATCAAGAAATGTTTCAGATTGAAAAATAGGAATCTGATCTCCAGGGGAGTTCAGAGACAGGCTTTGCTTCAAACTCATTTTCTGTCATACACAGTAATAATAATAATAATAATAATAATAATCTCAGTGCTTTTTTACTGTGAAAATTCCAAACGTTCTGAAACTGTAGCTCAGCCATGAGGTGGGAGGACAGAAGAGCTTTAGCTTACATCAGACAGAGAACAACCGCAAGTTAAGAGTTGAGAACTCCCCAAGGAAGAGCCTAAAAAAAGACAAATGTTGGCAGTGCCCTGTCGAGTATCATGACTGAGTCACATAGGTCTGTGCTCTGGACTGTGTATGAAGCAATATCCCTGAAATGCGTTTGTGGTCAGTATTACTCTGATGAACTGACCCAGCATCATAGCTTAGTCTCAGCATATCCTGAAAGTTTTTTTGCGGAGTAGTTGGAAAAACTTGAGGAAGCTCTCAAAAGCCTTTTAAGTTAGTTTCCCTTGCCCCCTGTCTCCCAGTGGGATGCAACCTGTCCCATGGAAATGCAGCCAGGCAGGCTGCCTCCCAYGTCTCTTGGTCCAGGGACTGGAAGCTGAAGTATGTGGTTCATACTTGAGGCTACTGCCCATACATGTGTTAAGTTGTATTGCTAAGTGATGGTTTTGGACATGAGAGCTTTCAAATGAAATTGTGTGTGTTGATTGATTAGGATATTCCCTAGAAAAACAGATGCAACAGACTCAGTTGTGATTCTTCCCTGCTGGAGCCTCTAATGCCTCTGACCACCCAATGTCCCCACACTTGGCAGAGTGACAGAGCTGGCGTTAGCAGATGGGTAGAACAGCAGAACTTGGCGAAGTTTCTCTCTAGCAGTAGAGCTGGCAATGCACTCTCAAAGTCAAAGTCATTGCCAGGGAGGGAAGCTTGTTTGAGTGGGTGAGGTAGCGCAAATTACCTCTCCCTGCAGCAACAGAAAAGTGGAAACCAGTCTGTTATGCCAAGTAGGAATCTGGTCCTCCTCCTTGGACTACTGTTTGGAGGKTTAAAGAGGGAATGGGACCTTTGTGCTGCCCACATATCTAAAACTCCACTGAGATATCTTACTAAAAAAAATTGTTAATACCATAGCTTTTTTTGTTATCTATCTAGAAAACATTTGAAATGTACAGCTTGTTGTTGTTGAAGAACATCCATATAATTCATGTGAAAAGCAGTATATAGAAAGCAGTATTGATTAAATTCATACATGTCTTCAATTTCTATTCATACATGTCTTCAAAATTTTAAATACATGATACATGCTCTTTTAATCCTGTCATACT
>NW_020455821.1:218686-227440 GCF_003342845.1 Nothoprocta perdicaria
CTCTCTGGTTTTAATTTGTGAATGGAGTCTATGCTCAGTAATCACAACCCTTGTACAGCCCTTGCAGTGGGACTGTGAGACCTGATGGAGCAAGTGTGCCCTTGCTGTTGGAGGACACTCCTGTAGCTTTGCAGAGCATAAACATAGGGAACATGCAGCAAGGTGGTTAGGAAAAAGGACAAGAGAAGCATATGGAAATGAGTTGGCTTTCTTAACTAGGCAGAACTTTTTACTCTTAGCGAAAGATGTGTAAGCTGCTACTCCATTGAATTTGATTTCTGTTCTTCTTAAGAACATTTTTGAAGTCCTCGCTACGCTCTGTTTGTCTAATCTTCTGTTTATGCAACTATGATTCCTGACTCTTCACCCCCACTCTCAAGTACAATGTATGTCTTAAGCAGAGAGGCTTAGTAGAATCTAGGGTTGTTTTGACTCCTAGATTTAAATAGTAGAATCTGTATTGTTTCAAGGGTGTAGTTTGGTGTTTGGCTCCTGTTCYCAGGGAAAGCCTCATGCTGTCTTTCCTAACACCTGGAGTATCTTACCACCTCTTCCCTGGTGAAAGCACTAGCAGTCTTGCAGCGAGTTGAATTAGGTAGCTGATCTGATTGGAAAATAAACAAGCAAACAAAGTAGGGTTTGTTTTCAACCAGARCACTACCCTTTTCAGTGCTGGCACAAATTTAAATCAGTTAACAATAAGYTCCATCTGTAGTGTGAGAGATAAATATCAACATATCTTTAATAAGATCATTTAAAAGATCCCCTTTCTGCAGAATGTTTTTGAAAAGACAATGTTGGAATAAAAACACATACAGTATTTGACTGCCTGTCCTATGCTAYGCTGCAGAAGAAAACTTGCTTGTGGGAGTTCTTTATAAGCAATACTTCATAGTGACATGTATCGTGTTGATTCTGACATGGCTCCCTACAGAATAAAAATCTTGACATTGATGAATTTCCTGAAAGCTTTTCAGGAATCCTTTAAAACTTCACACACTGCAAGAAATTGTACTTGATATTACATGTTAGAAGGAAAGCATTGGAAAGAGAAGCAGCTTAGAATTTCCTGGTTTGGTTTGAGCAGTTGCTTTCTCTCCCATTTGTGGATGCTGTCGTGCATAGGAGGGGTGCAAGAGGTTTAGTTAAGTTGCTGTGTGATTGAAGGATTTATTCATCTTCATCAGCAAGCCCAGGCTTATTTCTAAGGTAACATTACTTACAGTACCCCAGCCTATATATTTACACAACTTTCTGTATTTGCCCACTCTATATTTGCATTTCCAGCTGCTCTGTAATAAATTCCATCTATGTTGTATCTATATTTTTATTGATTTTTTTTTTTTTGCTCTTCTAGCTGATGTCTGTCCTTTGCCTTATTGACCCTAAAGTCAACACAAGTTTTGGGCATATGGCCAATTTCAGATGGCTTTTGGTTAGTTTACTCCCTTTTTGAAGTAGTTTAGGAAATGTTTCTCAAATATTTCTCTTATTTGACAAGGCTGTTTAACTTTTCCAATTTCATCCATTTTAGTCTTAATTTCCTCCTCCTCAATGTTTTCCAGTTCTGGAGAAAGAGATTAAAAAATGTACCTCATCTTTAGCTACTATTCCAGTTTATACTTTCACTTGTCCAGCAAAACGGATTATTTTTCCTGATCCTGCCTTTGTATTTTTTTACTTTGTGCTACTGTGCATTTGTCTTTTAAGACGTGCATTTAGTTATGCAATAATGGCATGCAGCCAAAGCTCATAATTACTTTAAAGGGAATTTGGGTGTGCAAAGAATGCAAGATCAGACATTTGGAAAATGATTCAGTGGAAGTACTTTTTTTTTTCTGAACAATGAATATTTATCTTAAAGAATTTCCATGACTCTTGGAAACTTGTTTCACTTCTCAGCTAATATGTGTTCCATTAGCATTTTTTGGCCTGAAGCCATCTGATTCCTTCAGGCTTTGTTCAAGTGTGAGGGTTTTTTTTTTTTCTTTTTTTTTTTTTGTGGTTGTTATTTGCAGTTTTCTTTCTGAAATGATTCAGCTTTGATTTAGCGCCTATTGTTTCTGGTGCTTGTGGTATTCTTCAGTCTGCTGGATAGGTGAGTAGAATTGCAGTTCCTTGTTTCAGAAATCCAAACCTTTATTTGTGTTTTTTTTTACTGTAGAATATACAGGATTCAGTCCAGGCAATATTTGGTAAAAGTAGGATAAGAAAATACATGAAGTAATCACACTCACTAAGCTTATTTTATTCTTTGGGGACCGCATCTGGGGCAATGCTGTCAGACCATGCTGCCAGGCACACTCTTCTGCTATCTGCACTGCTTATGACTTCTCTCATAGCTTACCAGGAAATTTTAAAAATACCTGTGTTGCCTTTTGCATATACATGAGGCCGTTTTCTCACTTCACTGTGTATCAYGTACTTTGGAATGTACACTTTACTTAAAGGAAGCTATACACTGTTTGTTCAAAATACAAGGGAGGAAATACTGATGCAAATAAATCACTCATATGGGCGCAGCTTTTAAACGTGTTAAAACCCCATGAACTAGTGTAATGACCTCACTGGCTGTATCCAGAGAAGAATATCATTTTTTTCCCTAGGGTGAGCTCAGGGGGCATCAAGGATATTTAAACTGTATGGCAGGAGGTTCAAGGAGAAAAAAGGAACCTGTGATAGAAAAGAGACTGTGGCTTCCAGGTGTATCAGTGAAAAAGGCCAGTGAAATAAGCTGAGGTTGTGTGTCACAAGCTGCACAGAGCTGTGTAACCGACTGGGACTTTCCTCCTTTGTGCGTGGAAAGGGTAAGAAGGGTAAGGCTCATTTTGGTGGGGTTTCTCTTCTGTGGGTTTTTTTTTTTTTTTTTGAGTTGTTTAAACACATTTCTTTCTTGTAAGTGCAGTACCTTAAGTATTGTGACATAAATCATGCTTTGTTTCAAAGAAGCAAATGTATGGTGCGACAAACTTCTCGATCAGTCACAGCTGAAACCTATTGTAATCTGAGTAGCAGCCTGAGAATAAGCAAACAGTGGGATTTTCCACCCCGTTTTCCAGGACGCCTCCAAGATTGAAAGGCCTGAGGTCCAACTCCCACTGGAATAGGCCTGGGGGCAGCATGGGAAAAGCCAGTGGTACAGCTAGGGAGGCGGCCATGGTAGAGACATGTCTGGGTAGAAGTTTGTTCTTGTTTGTGTATGGCTACATTTATCCGAAGAAGATCTACAATACCCTCCTTGAATTACATTTTACTTTGTAGACTATCATTAATTCTACCATGTTTTTCCAATCAGAAGTATTTTTCTCMTGTTCTTTGCCTAAGGAAATACTGTTTTTGACTGGGACTTCTTGGGTAACCCTTTACTTCTTATTTTGTAGTTGTTGCACCTTGATCATCATCTCAAGCATAAATTAGATTCTTAATGTGGCTTTGATGCTGCTTGAAATCAGAGCAGCTTCTTCTGACCGTCTTGAATAATGAGTCTTCCTTCTCTGAGCAAGCTGGACAATTGGGAACTCTTCCCTGTGTTGCAACAGTATCCAGGTGGCAACTGGTCTGCCTGTTGGCCACCTGTGAGACTAGAACAGTCCTGGGGCTTGTCATGTAGGGGTAGTATATGTCCAGCTCTTATATAGCAAGTATGGCTAAGGGTTTTTTTCCAGGCCTGCTCTCCTGTCTGCTCCCTGTTGTTACTTATGTGAGAGCAGGCTGCAGAAAACTATTTTGCAGCTATTGGATGTCTGAACAAGAGATTTTGACTATTTTTATTGTAGCAAAGTAGAAAACATTTGTAGAATCTGATAAACATCTATAGCAAAGTCCTAAATACTAAACAATTTTAAGTAGCACATCAGAGTATCTTAGAATTAGCTCCCCCCTGCCTAGATACTTCCCTGCTAATCAGCAGAAGGTAGCACAGCTTTTACAGCATGGCAGAGGGTGAATTTGTGAAAGGAACACAGCAGTCCTTTCAGAAACAGACTCCATGAGCTGAACAGGCCCTACAGAGAAGTAAGCACTGTAAGAAGTTATCATTATACAAGATACCTAGAGAGAGTTCTCATTGTGGCAAGTAGACTTCCTGTGTATTTAGCAAAGAAATAATTCAAGAATGGTGGCACTGAGGGTACTAGAGAACTGTCTTCCCTCATTCCCTTGGCTCCTATTGAATTTCTAGTGGATTTTATTTTACTGTCTTTTTTTCCAAAAGAAGATTGCATAGTAGATGTGTCCATGTTCTGAAAATTTAACATAGCCTTAATGAAAAGTTGTAAGTCAGCATATGTTTGTGTATGTTAGTCATAAGGTCTGTGCTTTTTGCAAAAGGTGTTATTTTTTTTCTTCAAATATAAACCATACATGTTACAATATTGTAACAAAATCTTGGTGGAAATATATTGTACATTCAATTCAAAGTAATTAGACTTTTCAGAGAAGTATATAGTTGTCAAGCACTCTTTACTGGCGCCTACCACATTAAAAGGGAAAAAAGAGGGGCCTAACTCATTCATAAAATCCAGTTTTGAAGAGAAAGTAAGTACAATTTTACTGAGGGGGACTGTGCATCTGCAATGCACTCCATTTTCATCTGAGAATCTTCATTTGCTTACCTTCTATATGGTATCACAATATCACAAAACTATTCCCATAAAGAAATTGCTATTAAGACAGATTTGGTTGTACTGTTAATATATGCAAAACTTGATGCTTCACAAGAAGTCTGGTCAGTATCCCAGGAGGAGAAATATGGTGCAACCTCAAACTCGGTGGTAGCAGTTGGTCAAGTTGAACATGTAAGGATGAATGACAATTGAAATTAAAAACAACTTTGACAGGCCTGTTCACCCACTTCATACATATCACAAAAAAATCCCCAAAGAGTAAAAGAAAGATAGAGATATCTATGAATGGAAGGTAAAAGTTGCGTACCAGAAGCTAGGTTATGATCTGATTCACTTACTCACTACTGTCTAATTTCCACACGAAATCTCGTCCGGTCGCCCTGTCACCATCTGAACAAAAAGGGGGAGTGCAGGCGAGCCATACTCCTTGCTTTCAGTTCCCATGTCTCGTATGTGTGATTCAGAACAGGGATTTTGTGTGATGTCCTGCTAAACCAATAATACTCCCCTGGTCTGTCACAGACCACTGTACCTCCAAGAACCGTGCATCTCTGCCATACTGAAAAAATCTGGCTGACAAATTCTGAGGTCATCTGAGCATATGAGAAGTGATTTAAAAATTTTTTTTTTTTGTTGCTGTTTACTTGCTCTTAAATAAAAAGCTCATAAATTGGCTAAATATAGCTATAGGTCTGTATAGCGAAAAACTACTTTGGGCACTAGCTAGATCCTTTGACAAATAAATTTATTTTCTATAGAAGTGTTCACATACTAGATCTACCATAAGATAAAAGAAGCTCGCTCTGCTTTTATTAATTCCAATTTCAAAACTTTCATTTCAAAAGTAGCTGAATCTTCTTTGTTTAAAACATATGTATATGTACACACACACACTGGACAGAGGTTTGGCATAGAGTATTTCAGCACAAATGGAAAAAGTTGCAAAGTTGTAAATARCTGATTATAGGTTCTTCTGTCAGTGCTCTGTGGATGATTTTGGGAAAAGCTTATGTGGTTCCTTGAAGCAGCGTAGCACTACTCATTTGCAAGCCATGTGAACATTTTCTCCTGTAATYGTGGAAAATGCCCTCTTGGGTTTCACACCAAAACTTTTGACTTAGAAAGGGATTGCACTAATTTAATGTTTCTGGTTGTCTTAGGGAGAGAGTTCATTGATGACAGAAGTTTTGACCTTTAAGCAAAGTACCAAGCAATGGTGAAAGAATTCACCAAAAAAAAAAAAAGAAAAAAAAAAAATTGATCCAGTGTATAGGACTTGAATGGTTCATGCTGGGCCAAATAAGGAAACGGGCCAGTCAACAGCTTTTCTCTTCTATTTTAAAACAATTGCATTGCTTTTTCTGAAGCAAAACACAGCCATCACCATTATATAAGTGTAAATCTTTCTTAAGTCTGGATCTCTTCCCTCCTTTCCTGYGTAGTGTTAGCTGCAGCTTGCTTCAGACTGTTTTTCCCTTAGCTCCTGGAAAACGTAAATAGAACATGAAACTCCTTCCCACCCGTCCTCACAGTAAGTAATTCTGAACTCCCACTAGGAATGCATTAGGCATAAGGCTAGGTATTGCAAGTTGCTATTGATTTTTGTTTTTAATACTGTTATGTCTAGGAAAAAGAAACCTGGTTTCAAAAGAACCAAATTAGGTCTGTAGCATGTTGTGTTTTGATGATCTTGGACAATGTATGTGTTTAGGGAGTTTTGTTTGTCTGTTTGTTTGTTTTTGGTAAATTATATTAAATTTGGTCTGATTATAATTAATTGGATTTGGTTATTCAAAAGTAATAGTCTTATCCTGAGCATCCAGTAAACATGAGTCCTACAGTGAAAGTCTTACTAGTTCGGTGGACCAAGAGAACTAATARAAAATGATTTTATAACAAATCTGTTATAGTGCTTCATTATCCACTGTTGAACCCTTTAAGGTCTGATCCATGCATAATCATCAACTTTGCCCAAATATGGAATCTGTGGAATGGAGACCTATGGATCTATGGAATAACTGGCGAATGTTCCTTTATGACTTTCCTAAATGACTTTCAATTTGTCATTTCTTAATTTCATCCTACTACTCCTTGCTGTAATCTGTTGTTATTTACTCTTTACTACTTGCAAATATTACTTAATGAAGTCATGCAAGATCTATTTCTCACTTCCACCAGCTTGTAAAGCAATCACCTACTTGCTATTACCAGTTAATTCTGCCACCATTCTGTGCATTTCCTACATTTTGATAACAACATGGCACATGATTTCCAGATCTAAATACAATACCGTGGAGCATGTCTACTRTACGTATGGAGAATAGTACTTCCTATTCCCATGAATTTGTGCCCAAATTTCTGTAACAGGAACGTTTTCCTTGGCTACTGCTATCCACCTAAGTCAAATGTATGACTTCTGACCCCTTGTATGACATTAGACTTCAGAACAGCTTTTATCCAGGTTTCTCTATGGATATATTTTTAGTACTTCTGCATTGAAAACTCTGGCAAAACTGTTTAGTTGTGAAAGTCATTCAGACACATCATGATAATGTTGCTCATGAGGGTTTGTAATCAGAAAAGTATGCTTTAAGAATAAATGGGAATACATTTCAACCTGTAAGTTTATCTGTAGTACTGCAGTATTATTGACCATGGTAGATTTTGATATTACAGAAGCACATTTTAAATTTTTGATCTGATAGGGATGATTTTTAACAATTAAATCACTATATAACTTTATACTTAGGTGAGAGAACTGTTGAAGTTCCATATTAACGAGAGATAAAGTAGTTTGTAAATGGCAAAATGTTCCATCTGAGAAATTTGATTATATACATTTAAATCATGCATTATACTATTATTTAATGTTCTAGCACTTTTGTTACAATGCCCATGTTCTTTTTTATTATAAATTACAAAACTGAACACTAACACAGAAATTCAACTTTATTTTACTGCTAAAATGCTGGTTTATTCTGATGGTTTCCATATTTCTTTTAATAACAGTAGAGCATTTTTGTATTTATGCAACTAGTATTCCCTCGTAACGGGCTAAACGAGTTGGTGCCAATAATCTACATTTGGTAAGTGCCTGTGTGGATGTAATATCTTCATCTTGAGGTGATGATAAAGCTTTCCAGGCCCTTCTGGTTAATGGCGTGGTCTTTCCTGGCACATGTAGATCCCGCTGTTCCTGCAGAACCTACCTATTAATGCCACYGAGCTGCGCCACGAAGCCTGTGTGAGGCCTGGCCGGGCGAGTACGCTTGTGCCAAGGCCTGCAGGCCCGCGCGCAGCGGCCGGCCGGCTCCGGGCGCTCCRGAGCGGCCCTGCTGTGGCTCTCAGTTGAGGCACATGCCATTGGATCGCTGCCTGCAGCGCCGTGGCCAGGAGGACAGCAGGTTYCTCGCGGGAAGAGAAGCAAGGATTAAACTGTGAGTGTGCTAACTGGCTGCAACAAAACTGAGAAGCTGGCATGGGGACGCACAGGCTGTGCCTGCGGGATCATTGTTGCTGGGCTAAAAGGTGGCAATTCAACTCTGTGGGGTGTTTGGAGGAAACCTGGAGCTTGAAACCCATCTGACCAGGGAGAGGTGTAGAGTTGTCATGGAAAGGCTGTGGTGACTTCCACACTCAGACAATCATTCTTTTTTTTTTTTTTTTTTTTTTAATTTTAGATGGAGAACCTTACATTTCAGTATATATTTATCTGACGTTTATGCAGGCTTCTTTAGAGCACTGTGAGTTCCTCACTGAGCAGAGACACTCTCAGTTCCTTTCAAAACTGAAGCAAAAGAGCAAACATAGTTCAGCACCTCAGAGGTCGTATCCTTCTAGACGGAGCTTATCCCTTGTGGGKTAATTCATTCCTTTTAGAAGAAATGATTCTAGCTGCTGGGAATGGACATGGCACTACTGGCAGTCTGGGTGGCGAGGTACTGTCAGCAGTGGGAACTATTGCTGCAGGTGATCTTTTTTCCAATTAATCTAAAATGGATAACCTGAAACCATCAGCTTTTTCTGGATGTAAGTTCCACTACTCAGTTGTTCCTTTCAGGCTAGATGCTTTTTATTCTGATATAAATTTTTCTAGAGCCAAATTAAGTGGGGTAGTTTATGGATATAA
>NW_020455821.1:227464-228669 GCF_003342845.1 Nothoprocta perdicaria
TTTTTTTTTTTTGTGTGTGTGGTTTGATTGTCTTTCACAAATAAACAAACTTGTCCAGGCCTCTGCTGAGGGCCAGCATGAAATCTGAAAATACCTTGACCAGCTTTTCTGTCAAGCTGAAAGCATAACTGGTGCCGTATGGTGAGTGCAGCACAAGCAGTGCTACAGAAAAGTGATTCTTTTAAATGAATCTTGGTACTCCCTTCATTGTTATTCTTTAGGCCAGGAGCAGTGGCTTGTTTCCCTGTACATCAGTGATGTAATGCAGGGCTCTGTTTGTTCCAGGCTGCTACTTGTTTTCTGCTTCATCCAAACATCTCCATACACAGGAGGCTGCAATAAGGAAAGAAAAACTTTTATCTAAGGACTGCCTTTCACTACTAGATACTAAGCAACATTAATCAGAAACCAGGGCATGCTTCCAGGCTCTCAGGTAGAGTTAGGAAGTTCAGCTACAATTCCTTACTTTGTTGCGAGCTGCTGTTTCTTGTCACGCAGCCCTAGGGCAGGCTGTCTCACAAGACTTTTACCAGTTTTGAGTGGTTACGTAGTGCAGGGTATTCCTTTTAAGGAGTCACGGCTCGAGAATGTCCTTAGTCAGACGGCAGTATCTGTGCGTGTTAGTTTTGCTGGGTTTAGCTATCGCTGCAGACATACTTAGTGTGTGTTCCCAGATGTTATCGTTTTACATTTCAGTGTAAGGAATGAAATTGCTTCATGGAGTATTCCTTGCTATTTATTTCAGAAAATAAAACTACCCAAAAAATGTCTGTGATCTTCCACTTGAAAGCAGTCAAATCTATAACAAGATGTGAACAAGAAAAGAGAAGGGCTGTGGCCAGCAAGACTGTTTTGGTGCCGGTGCTTGCTGAGCTCGCTCTTGGCCTTGTGTGAACGTGTGTGTCAGGCTGCAAAGTCTCTTTCCCGGGAGCTTCCTCATCACCCGGCGAGCTGCCAGCACTGCTGTGTACCAGGCACCAGCACCAAGAGCAGGAGATGTCCTGCGTGTGAATTTACACCTTCGTCCAGAATTTACACCTTCGTCCAGCAGATTAGCTGTCTTTGTGCTCCTGCTAAAAGTAGTTCTTTTCACTGTATTCAGAGTCAGGGAGCACCCGTGAAAACGAGGGAAGGGATCTAATTTCAGCGGATTTTTGCACAGGAGGTTTATAAAGGATTCCTGCCGCGCCTCTCTGCTCCCCCCC
>NW_020455821.1:228679-313672 GCF_003342845.1 Nothoprocta perdicaria
GGAGAGGAAGGGCAGGGAAGCGGCTCCTTACATGGACATGGCGGCTGCGGGAGCAGGACACCAAGAGCAGCCCCGGCCGCCAAATAAGGCGATGGGAGCCGCGCGTACAGGCTGCCCAGATCCTGTGGCCCTTGCCTGGATTCTGGTGCCGCTGGAAGCTCCGCCGGGACTGCTGCTTGAAGAGGAGGGCTCTCTGGCAGCCTGCTTGTTGAGCCACCTGGAGATTGATGAGTCCTCCTCTGCTGGCAGAAATACCCGTCATAGCCACCTTTTGAGCTTTGGGAAGGGTTGTGGGGAACTTCTGCCTAGCACACTGCTCTAAGCAAACGTAGAAGCTAATCTAGGAAGGATACGCACCCCTGGGTGACTGAGGTGGCCCTATAATGGAGAACTGTGCTAGGAAAAGACATAAAATGGGTGCTAAAAACTAATAACACGGATCTTGGCAGTTCTGATAGAAAAGTGCTTCCGAATGAWTTGGTGGGATGATATTCCAATATATCAGAAATGCAATTGAGCTACCCTGTTGAGTTTATGGAATTCCTGAAATTTTAACTTACTGTCTTGGGACATTATTATTATTATTAATTTCAGTTTATATGAAACTGAATTTCAAAGGTCTTAGTCCTGGGGGAAAGGATGCAGAGCACTCTTTCCACTTTGGGCGCGTGGGGACAGTGAACACAGCGGCAACATATGGGGGCTGAAAGAGCAGCTGTGATTTCCGCTAACTGCGAATGCCCGAACAGGGAAAACTAAATAGCTATGGCCACAAACCTCAGCAGTAACATTTAACATACTGGCCTCGTTTGCTCTGGTCTCAAAATGTTTGCAAGAAAGTCTCCTGAAATTCGCAGTTAAAGATGCTGTGGGTTTGAGATCCTGATGAAAGGAAATGCCTTAATCTTGAAACTGTGAATAGATCAGCTCATAAACTGTTACCGAAAAACATGTTAAATATTATGGGTGAAGCCTGACACAGAAGAAACAGCTTCTTCGTCTTTCCTGACAGGCYTCCCAATTACAGCAGCTGTAAGTCACTAAAGTGAAACTAATTGAGAGATATAACCCACGCAGTATTACCATACCAGGAGTATTAAAGAAGAGAATGTAGCGTTTGAGATTTGAGTTGGGAAATGGGAATTAGGCCTAAAGGGTCACATTCCAATCTCCTTAACCACCTGTGACCTGATGTTCGGAAGCCTCCGAACAATTTAACCATCTGAAGTACAGGTAGCTGGTCACAGGCGCATATTGGTGCTTGCAAATGTGATTTGCAGTATCACAGCTGAAAAGTGTTAGGCAAATTGTGCCATGGTCTAAAAGGAGAAACCACAGGAAGATGCTTACAAAACCCCTGAGGGTAAGCTCCAGGTAAGGTTATTTGACACTTGAGCCCAGCAGGCTGACTGAAACACAAGGTTTTATTAAAATTGACCATGTAATTTCTTTTGTTAAATAAAATAGAGAATCTGAAAAGAATGGTAGTGTAAGGGAGGATGAGAATACAACAAAAAGTTGCAAGAGCTGGGAGACAAATATTGAGCAGAATTGGATGGACCATTGGGGAAAGAAAAGAAATCTGATGGGAGTTAGAAAATGCTTCTCCTGTGGGATTAAATGAGCACCTTAATACAGATCTGTTTGTTACTCTTCTGAGGTTTTGGGGTGAACTGTTTTCCAAGTATTTATTTGTTTATTTTATGTGTTTAATGTAACTATTTCCAAAGCTCATCAGCATGATATGTCTGCAATTTTATAGACCAGGAAACTCTTTGGGGTTACCCACAGGCAAAATGGACTGAGAACCGGAGTACCTGAAATATTTAGGTACTTGAAGGAAGCCATTGGGCTAAAGGAGCCTGAGTTRCATCTGTCACCTGTTTTGCAGCTCTTCTGGGCTTTCAGGGCCTTGGTAGGAGTTGCATGGTAAATCTCATCAGTATCTTTTAAACGACTCAGTGCCTGCAGGCTTTTCCTTTACCTTTCAGATGAAAATAACAATTAGTKCTACAACAAAGAATGTTTAAGTATGAGTCATGTCATCACCATTGATAATGTTCATGTGTAACTGTGTTTATCCACATGCATCCATGTCAGTTAGAAAGCTGATCTCCTGCTTACGAAAGTTGTCTCAGGAAAAAGCAACTTCTGGTTCTGTTTTCCTCTATATTTAGGAGTTTGGAAAAAGATTCTGTTGTCACTTTTTTTTTTAATTGATTTTTGTTGTATCATTTTTTAAWGGATCAGAGGCTTTATGGTATAGTTTGCTTTCAAATGTTATCTATAGCTGTGGTTTCCTTTCTGTGACAAATGTAACATCGATGGAGTGCGTTGCCAGAACTGAAAATGATAGAAAATGTTGGTTCAAGTAGTGTTTCTTTTACTAAGCGTGCGATGCTTTGTTTTCTGGAAGCCTTAAGAAAAACACATGCCACAAACAAYTTGGTACAACTCAGCAATTCTAACTTGGCAATTTTCACCCGCAGGAAATGATAGCAAGCAAAGTGTTGTACAGTTGTGACCCCAGCATCTGTCAACGCTCCGAAGGTTAGCTGGTATAGGATGCCTGTAGCTTGGGATTCAAGAGACTCCTCTGAGATAGTGCTAAATACTTAGGAGTGGCAGGTGTTTGGCAGTTGCCCATTTTAGAGGTATTGTGCTTTTTTGTTTTCAGGAGAACATCATGTTGGATTCTAGTATCTAAATAAATCTCTTAACTGCCCTGCAATCCAGTAAAATTTGTCTCTGGTTCCTGTCCTCCTGGTAGTCCCCTTTCAAAGCTTTTAAATGTTAACAGGTGGAGTATTGAAGGAGATTTAATTTCATAGAGATCACTACTATTTTTGTTAAGGTTGACATGTCAGGGTTTAGTTTGCTAACTGGCGTAAGTGGGATGCATTTCCTTTATATATTAAAAAACAAACAAACAAAAAAAACCCCCAGGAAGATGGCTGAGCTGGGTTTGGTACATCACTGGCTGCAGTCAGCTGCCCATGAATCAGTTTGAGCACTTGCGAAGTCTCAGTTCCCTCTCTTAGTTCATTGCTATCTGTCACTGGCATTTCCATCCAAGCTTAGCTATGTTTGAACTGTAATATAATGCAAAGCTCCRTTGTAGCTAGTTGAAAACTACATAGCTTGATTTACAGGCAAATATATAATCTTCAATTACTGTTCAGGTTTTAAGACCAAAATAATTGTGTCATGCATGTCTACCCCATGTAGGAGGCCAATTGATTCTCACTTGTAATTTCATACTAGACCTCAGAGCTTTTAAACTCTACTTCTTTGTTTTCCTTTGGAAAAACAGCTTGTTTGGATTTAAAGAATTTAAGATTTAAGGCTACTCTTCATAACCTAGGTTATAAGCTATTTGGAATGTGCAGTTTCTAATGTCTTTGTTGGAAACTAGTTGTTGTGAATGACCCTGTATACACCATATTAAAATATACTTCCTTCATTAAAGATAAATTGCAAACAAAAAGACAAAATTTAAACTACTAAAACATTCATAGTTTGAAGATTGGACAGACTCAAGAAATCCATCAAACTGTTCTATAATCACTTGAAGTAATTAGTTTGTGTAAGAGCTTTCCATTAGCATTTTCAGTTTCAACTTTTTTTTTTTTTTGTGGTCAACTGATCTTATTAGTACTAATCTTGCTTTGTTTATAGGGTGGGATCCTATAAAGTGCCAAGTGTGTCACCCACCCTTCCTATACTTTTCTCAATTTGTTCTAAAAAGAAAAATAAATACAGCAAAGAAAAAAAAATGGCCCAACGCAAAATGAGCATAGGCTGTGTGGCCCAGACTAGCCACAGRAAAAATAGACAGGTAGTTAACTAACTTGCCTTGCTTGTGAAACAAACTAAGAAGTAATTGGTACAGTAGTTAGTATTAATGTAGTAATTAATTAGCCAATGATGTTTTGATTTCTTGTGATATTCATATTCAATCCTTTTTTCTCCCCAATCTGTTTTTTCCGTGGGATTATATAAAATTGCCTCTTCGTGAATTTCTCTAAACTTGAACCAGTGCTGACCAAAAATTCTCAAGACTTGTTCGGTCAGTTTTTTTTACTAATAGCATCTACCATCATCTCCATCAGTTGGCAGTTAATTGTTCTTTCACTTTTTGCTGTTTTTTTTTTCTTCCCAAAATGTTTGCTGCATTTGTCATTATAATTATTTCACTTTAAATATTACTATTCATTCATATGCAGTTGTATGGTTGTATGTAAATGAATTTCCCACAGTTTAGTATACAAGGCATTCTTTACATATAGTTGCAAATTATTTAAACTATAGAAACATTTATACATCTGTAATGTTAGATTAAGTTGTTAGAAGAATTAGAGATCATGATCAATTTTAAGTCAAGCATGAGATGATCATTGCAAGTTTTAAGCCAAGCATATGATTTGCTTCCTTTTTCTTTGGATTTCTGTCTCGCATTGTGCCTCGTATTTAATTGGCAGTAAGTTGAGCTTCATTTTYGAGGTCTGTGCCAGTTCCAGCATCCAGTTATGCTTATGGAATCGCGGTGAAGCAAGTGTCTTGAGCTAAGGTCATGTGCCCAAGCTGTCCTTCTGCTTCCATCTCCCATTCCCATGGAGTGAACATGAGCTATGTGCATAGGCATAAGCTTATTTTCCAAAATTCTTGAAACATATGTGCAAAGTACAGGCAATGTAAGAATTGTGACAGTAGAAGACACAGTATTGGCGAAGCAGTTTTTTTTACTTTAGTATTGACAGTACCTGCTATAAGGAAATGTGAATGAGAACGTGCAGATGGGAGACTTAAAATCCGGTTAGTGTTTTCCTGTAATAGGCTTTTTCCAACAGCATGATAGCCACTTGTTATTTGTGTTCTGCTTAGATACAATGCTGTCTTCAAATGAGACACTTTCCCCAAATCATATGGTGACCTGAATAGTGATGAGTGATACTCTTTTTATCTTTGCACTACATTAGTACTGTGTGTGTGAGCTACAATGCTTCTACCCCTAGTCATGCAACTGGAATTGGAAAGAGAGGGATGAATTGCTGCAGCAGAGGTTCCTGGCTCTGATGTGTGRTTTGCTGTGGCAGCAGCTGGAAATGCTTCATTCCCTCCCAGAGTTTTCCAGGTTGGCAGCAGTTCTTGCTTTTCCCCAGTTGGTGCTGGGGCAAGGGGCAAGGGTGTTGGACTAGGCAGGGGAAGTTGCAGAGCCGCCTTGTCCTGCCGTGCCTCTTTTCGAAAGAAATGTTGTAAGTAAAGGTCTCTCACATCCTGCGCGATCACAGCCATGTGAGAAAAATAGTTGTGATGACATTGCTGTGGAAACTCAGCAGATGTCAGGCATCCAGAGCTGGGCTGTGATTCACAACGGCCTGATGGACAGTGGATCCAAAAAAAGGATGAGGGTGCCCTTACTGTCGGTTACCCTAACCCTCTTAACCGAGTGTTTAGGATGCTTAATGGTGTTGAGAGAGCTCTAACAGCATTTATATGCTGCTTTGTTGTCCGCCTTGGGAAAGATTCAAGTGATATCTATGTCTCCAATGTGGATTATGCATGAGTTTGAGAACAGACATTCTTAAGATTTGTTTGAAGCTTGCCTTTCTTATGAAACTGAAGTTGATACGTTATTGCAAGGAAGCCCTGACTCCACTCCAAACTGACTGTAAGAGGAAGAGTATGAAGCCACAGTAGCAATCTATTTTTCAGTTGTTACTTGCACTCCAGTGATGGTCTTTGTGGAATATGCGGTAGTAACATGTGTGTATATGGTGTGTGTATATATAAGTCTGTCCAGTACCTGTTCCTTTGACACTCTGCATATGTTTGCAGGATCAGAGTGTGGAACTGTGAGTGCTCTCTGAGCTTGGACACTGTCCCCTGGCAGCTCAGGGCAGTAGAGACCATGCTGAAGCAAGTGCCTACCACACTGTGCAGCAGTGCAACAGAGCTTCCGAGAGAAGTTGAAGTTGGGTTTATTTTGAAAAGTTTGAAAAGTTGAAGGATGAGTAGTGCTCTGAGTCATGAAGAAGCTTAGAAGAGTGACTGGAGATGGGCTAAGGTCTGTGCTGAACCCCTAGATGCCCTGCCCGTTCGGTCACGYAGGCTTAGCGATGGGGAAATGTGGGAAACTTTTTCCCCGCAGGGCAGCTGAGCAGAGCTCCAGCGGCGGCGCTGCCTCCGCTCCCGGGGCAGCTCGCGGGCCGAGCTCGGCGTTGTTCCCCCGTCGCCGCTGCCGGGTACCCGCACGGAGCCCGGCGGGGAGGGCAGGGCAGGGCAGCGGGCGAGCGCGGGGCCGAGCCTCTGGCCACGGCAGCCCCGGAGCGGAGGCGCCTCCGTGGGACTCTTAACGTGAAGCCGCCGGGGCGGGAGGCGGGAGACGGCGGCGGCCTCGTGAGTGACGGCGCCGGGCCGGCCTATATAACGGCCGCTACCTGCGCCCGCGCCGCTCCGCCCGCCCCGCGCGCCCCGGCCCGGCTCGGCCCGGCACGGCTCGGCCCGGCCCCGCGCAGCCCGGCGATGCGATCCGCGCTCCGCTGAGCGCCGAGGTAGGGAGGGAGCCGCGGCGCTGCTCCCGCGGGGCGCGCAGGGAGGGCGGCGCGGAGCGGAGCGGGGTCGGGGCGGGCGAGAGGGCGCCGTGAGCGKCTCCTGCCGCCCTCCTCAGGTCCCTCTTTCCCGCGCCGCTCCTTCTTTCCACGGCAGCCGGGCGCGTCGCCTGCAGCCGCTTGTGAGCCCGGCACTCTGTGTGGCGGCTCCGGCAGCCGCGCAGCATCGCGCCGTGCGCGGGGGCCGAAGCCTCCCGCCTCCGGCGGCGGCGAGTGAGGGCGACCCAGCGGCGAGATCGCCGCGCGTTGGAGCTCGCCTCGTGCGAGCACAGMGGTAGCCGCGCGTGAGGGGAGAGGGGGCCGCGAGCGCGACGCCCCGCGCTCCAGGGACGGAGCTGAGGCTCGTTGCCCAAACGGAGCCGGGGCTGAAACTTTTCGCTGGTACCGTGGAGCTGGGTAGTCCGTGAGGAAAACATATTTGGTGAGTTAGCGGTGATGCGCTCTTGCTGACTTTTTTGGTCGAGTGTTTATAACTGAGTGCTGAGAAGAATGTCGTGTTACCTAATAACTTTGCAACTTCTAACAGAAACTGCTCTGGAGGATGTGGGTTTGTGTCTCTCTCCTGGGCTGTAGTAGGCATTTGTTTAAAATTTAGTACCATGGGGGGGGGGGGGGGGGGGGAAAGATGTGAAAGTTTCTTGGCAGCAGGCACATATTAGAAAGAAGGCTGGGAAAAGTAAGACTGGCCTTCCATATAATGATGTGTTTACAGAAACTTGGAAAGCAGAGATATGCCTTGGCCATCAAGGAGAAACCAACCTCTGCTCTTGGAACATTTGGATCAGCCTTAGATTAAGGAATATGGCACTGCAGAGCATCCATCTAAAAATAGAGGTGGACACATTCTATGTTTCATTAGTCTTTTGAGGTCAAGGAAGTGGGGYTTTTTTCCGCAATATTTTGTGGCTGTGCTGAACTAGAACCACAGTTCCTGGGAGTAAACTCTTCTTTACAACATGAACCGGWTAGCATGCGGGAAGTGGTGTGTCCACTCGCAGGCCTCTGCGCACCAAAACCTCCTGGAGTTCTGGAGTGAGGAACAACGGTGGTGGTCTTATAGAAGCCCAGCAGTTTCCAGGCATCCAGCACTGGCACCCAGAGCTAGTCTGTGATTCACAGTGCATACCAGACATAGAAGGATTAAGATACATAACTGATAACACGAAGWTGGAAAAAAAACATATAAAAAGTTCAAAGATTCTCAACCCTTGTCCATTGATTGCATCTAAAACATTTCCCTCTGAAAAACATGTCAAATTCTTGTGAGAACAGCATTCTAAGAGAGATTTGGTTATCTTCTGTTTTTAGTGGACAAGGAATTCTGAAACATCTGGCTATGAAACGCTATTCTGGTACTTAATTTTCCTGGTCAGAAGGAGGAACTCTGTGAGAAAAGGTGGGTAGAGGGATGAGAGTCTGAATAAAAGAATGAGAAGGAGTAGGTGAGATGTATATAGATTACAGCTTCTGAAACTCTTAAAAATGCAGATAGGTCTTGCTTGAATTATAGTGGCTCTTTTGAGTAAAAGCAGTCTTTGAGAATGATAGCTGAAACTATTACCACAAAGTCAGTATTTACCAAGAGTCACCCTACAGTGGAATGTGACATTATAAAACTTTTCCTAAAACCAGAACAATAGCTTTGTGGTAATGGTTTATTAGCTGTTGACAGGTATGTGTAGCATAGTTTTCCTGTAGCGTTAGGAGGACCAAGATTTTTATTTATTTATTTATTTTTTTTTTTAATTAAAAAACCCTTCTGCCAATATAAAGTTTGCTTTAAGTAGCAGCAGGCATGTCATTAAAAAGCACTAGGGTAAGAATATGTGTTTTATGCTCTCAAGTGAAAGTCCTACAAAATTCTCTACTACGTTCAAATTGTTTTTCCATTTCTCTCTGTAAGAGCAGCTGTATATATTGTTCTGGCCAAGCTCAGATMGGTGCTTGCTGGATGCTTGTGTACTGGAACTCTTAGACTAGGCAGAACCTACTGGTTTCTCTTTGCAGAGGCTTTGCGATCACTGGAGCACAGAAGCTTTTGCAGAGTTGCACTCCRTAGCAAGTATTACTTAGTTTAGACAGCATAGATAGCACAGGGCCAGGCAAAAGAAAACAGCTTTATTTTTGACTTTTGCTATACACTGGAGATTTTTTTTTGAACTTTGGGGAGAGCTGTATATGGCAGGATAGTCCAACTTCCCCAAAAGTAGGAGTGGGGTTCCAGTTTCGTGATCCATTTCAGTTTGTGTGGCTGCAGTTTCTAGCGGCCACGGTAGACGTTGAAGCATCTGTGCCTGCGAGGACACAGCAGCAATTTTGATGAGTAATGCTCAGCTGTTGGGCGCTGCGTGTCGGAGACAAAAGCAGCAGCCAAGCTGGAGCAGACCTGCGGGATGCTGGGCAGCCCACGGAAATGGAGTTCCCTCCTTCTCTCCTGTACTGACTTCCTAACTACTTACACGTGTTTTTCAGCTAGGCAAAGCGGCCTGCTCTGTAAAATCACTGTTTTGAAAGGCAATTAATGTAATCTTCAAAAGCAAATGTAATCCTCAACAAACTCTATTCAACTTCTTGTGATTTTTATTCACACAAACATCARTGTTGGTCCATGGGTCTGGGAGTGGAGTAAAGCACTCATCAGTGTGATGTCATGTATATAGATTTTCTCAGTGGTGAATCGAGACACTGTTTCCTGTAGGTTATGAGTAGTGATGATCACTAAACCTGAAAGATATGAAGAGAAGGACCTTTGCTTCTAAAATATGAGTTTCCAAGATGAAAATGTGTAGTTAAGAGAAGTGCATGGGGTTCAATGAGAACTYGTCCGTCTGAAAGATGAAGATAAGCATACGTACAATTACTTGTATAACTTCTGCATGAAATATCTTGTGTTCATTTGTTGTTCACTCTTCAAAAAGAAATGTTTTAATACTTTGGGGTAATACTGGACCTTTACTGACCTGTAAAGAGTCAGTTGCCCCAAGATGCTTATTTTCCTRTTAAAAAAAATAGGGTAATGAGCAGCATATTGATTTTCTGATAGTCCCATATGTTCTTGATAACATAATCATTGGCTGCAAATCTTTCATCTTGGGAATATTCTTTAATCAAAATGTGCATATGGAATTTTGTATGCATGAATCATCTTTCTTCTTGGAAATATTCCYGTATTTTTAACAGCTAGAATTTTAGTGCTAAATTGTCTAATAAAGTTCCCTTTGGAGTGAAGTTCTGCACTACCAACTGCAATACCAAGCAACAATTGCTTAGTGATAATGCATCAGTCTGGAAGAATTAGGAAAAATACAGACTAATTGCTAGCCAAGCTGTAATACTCTCAAAAGACTCCTTTTTAACCCTTTAGTTTATAATCTAATATCTTAATCTATCTATAGCAAATAAAARGGGAATCTTTCTGACTGCAAGTCACTTGAGTTTTAAATATTTAGCATTTTAGATTTCATGTAATTTTAGAAAAACTACTTTCTATTACCCATCATTGCAGAAGGACAACCATTATTAAGGCTAGTCTTTTCACATATCTGAAATATACTTTCTGGATTAGCATATGAATAAAAACATAGGAAGTATTTTTCTTCCACATTGCTGTCTAGACATTTATCATGGTCATTGTCCCATCCATTTGAGATGTTTTAGTCCTTGCCAAGATGGGAAGTTTGTAATTCATTTATTGAAGCAGAGGGTGATATAGTTGGTGCATTTTTTATGGCGCTYCCACCACGCTCCCCTTCCACAAAGGGAAGTTCATTTAAAAAAAACAAAAGAATATACAGAGGGCTCAATTTATTACCCAATCTTTCTCCATCTGGCACACTAGCATGAGGTGAATCCCATGAGTCATAGAGCAACTAATTTTCTTTGCCACAGTGTGAATACTTCTGTAGGATGATCCAAATGAAAAATTCTCAATTAGCTTAGATTAACTTTTAGGTCACAGCAGTAGCCTAAACTAAACTTGGGTCGCAACTATTCACAAATCCTTCCAGGTCTTTTCAAGGCATTTTTCTTAGGCTGGGCTTCAAATCCAGCCCTTTCACATCTCCAGAAGATATTTCTCTCCCTCATGACTCGAAATGGGCTCAGGGTTGTGCTTGTTGTTAGTTTCATAGTATGGTCTGTATTATATGTACTRTCCTAAAATGTGAGAGTGAAGAAATGCATCTCATTTTTCTTATGGTTCAGTATGGAGTATTTCAAACAGGAAGTGGCAATGTCAACTTGAGCTCATATGTCAGCCTTAAAAATACAAAAGAGTTAATTAGTTGAAGAACTGAGTCTGTGTATAAGGAGCTATAATACCACATTGCCAAAGTATTCAACTTTTGGTAAATGTTCATAATGTGGCACATGTTTCATTTGTCTTGGTGGTTTTGTGTAATGAAAAGACTAGAGGAAGACATTTATTTGCAGACATGATGTGTCAGCCAACAGAAATGTACAGGAAAAGATTTTTTTTGGTTTTCATTGGCAACATCATTACATTTTTTTCTCCAGACCGAAAAGTAAAAATAGATGAATACACAAAAATCTGTTTTAGTAATGTTAACATTTATATCAATTACCAAAACACATCAAATTCAGAATGAAAAATGTACCTCATCTGGTATGCTACTGTTCTCATTAGCGCAACATCAGAGGCACGCACATAAATATAGGACAACAGCAGGGAATGAAGTATACAATCTTAGTATTTAACTCCTTGCTTTTGTGGTCTCGGGCAGGATTGTTTCAGTCTTTGTGTTTACAAGAAGTTAGCTGAACTTTGCATTAATAATACAGAATTTAGATGAAGATTCTTTCCGAAAAGTTTGATTTAAAACTGAAATTTGAAATAAATCCCCTTTTATGGTGAATCTACTCATCAAGAACAAGAAACGCATCTGGACAGAATCGAGTGGTCTGGAGAAACTTCACTATGCGTTCCTGCCTAGGCTCAAGTGAATAGAAAAAGGTTATGGAGTGTTTTCCCTTCTTTTTATGTGTGATTCTTCTGTCACAGAAACACTTAAAAAGTATGAGCCCAGTTCTCCAGCCACACTGAATGCAGCAATCTGGTTTAAATCAAGATCTGCATGTGTTACAGCAACTTTCTCCCAGGAGAGCCAACCTGCTGTTTTTAGGTCAAGCTTTAAGTTGCGCTTGCTCCTGCCCATTTCTGCACCTTACTCATGTCTTGGAAGAGCTGATCCTTAAAAAGATGATCATTAGGTTCTTCTTGCTGGATTTTGTTGTCTTTTTAAATGTTTTACTACATGGTGAAATTTGTTATTCTGAATGGGCTGAATCATAGTTTGAAAGTGGACACTAGAAACCAAATAGTTTCTTTCAGTCCTTCTTCAGAGGCCATGTGCATGTCTGTATATGACACGTAGGTAAAATGCATGTGTTTAACTTCAAAAGTATGTAGCGCACATCTTATGAGAGAAGATATATATCTTTTACATCTGTGTAAGAGGAGATACTATTTCGTTGTGCGTAAGTGTGTGAATATATATGTRCGTGTGTGTGTGTCCATACGGAGCATCAGTAAAAATCTGTAACTGACTCATGGGGATGATTTGTTTAAAGCAGCTATTAAAGTGCAGAGCAATTTCAATAAGTTCAGCTTTGGCGAACAGAGCAGATTCACCAAGGCAACGTAGAAAGTTTTGCGCAAATTGAAGGAGTGTTTCCTTGAACAGAAATCCAATGGTGCTATATTTCTTCCAGCCCACCTTACAGTACTTATTTTGGCTCTGAAATATTAAGCCTTTGTTTTCCATGTTTTCAGGTTTCAGGAGGGCACTCTCTTTTATGGATGTATTGCACAACAACCAAAGTTTTTTTCCCCTTTCCCCCCCCTTTCCCCCCCCTTTCCCCCCCCTTTCCCCCCCCTTTTTTTTTTAATATAAGTGCAGCTTTGAAAAATTCGGCAGTGGTCGAAGTGTTTTCTGAATGGGATTTGTTATGCACTCTCTGTTTGTGTGTATGATGAGGCTGTAAGTTATAATTTTCATATGTCCTGGTTCAACATCTTGAACCAAATCACAATATTTCTCTCACGTATAGCATTTGCCTATTTTTTCAGGCACTACTTTGCCATACTGTTTGGTTTTGTTTTAGGAAATCTCTATTTCCTGTAAACGTTCCTATTTTTATACATTTGTAAAAATCTAGAGATCTGTACCTAGGCTAGAAAGAGAGATTATCCAATTTGTAAGTAAAACTATGGAAATTCAAACTATATTGGAAGTAGCTTGTGTTGCCTTATGAGTCTCCAGGATGTTACATGTGGTTTCCATTCTTTTATCTTTAGTAGCTTTGGGCATTTTTGTGAGAGATTTTAAGGTTATTAACTGCTTAACATTTTCATAAGTTGWTCATCAGGAATTTCTGGAAAATGATTGCTCTTATTTTGTTTGCATTGAAAACACCCTCTGAAACCTCTTTATTTTTAAGGCATTTTAACATCAGTTGTATTTTTAAGGATATTTGTCTTAACAGAGCATAGAGCTTTCAGGGAAAAAGAAGGCAAGTTTAGAATCTGCTTTCGTATCAGGGCAACTGAAGTAGTTGTGTGTTACATGCATATTTGCCTACATGGAAGAAAAGTAGTGCATATTAACATAAAACCAAAACAAATTGTCAACACTTAGTGAACCAAAGAATGAACTTTAAGCTCCTGACAGTGAGATTAGACTGTGGTTGTCTGTAACTCCCAAAACAGAATATCCTTAAGTGTTTCTGAGATGCTAGAAACAAAAACGATGCTGCTAGCTCTGAAAATCTACTTCTTTGTGTCCCATCCTTTCAAAATTTAGTGGTGATCTTAGTAGCTGGCTAAAAAAAGAGCAAGATTGCAAGCCAACTCTGACAAATGAATAATATTTTTTACCTGGATGATATAAAATACACAGAGCAGCACACTGGAGTATCAAGGTG
Source organism: Nothoprocta perdicaria (assembly GCF_003342845.1). NCBI lineage: Eukaryota > Metazoa > Chordata > Aves > Tinamiformes > Tinamidae > Nothoprocta > Nothoprocta perdicaria. The sequence goes on from NW_020455821.1 coordinate 242,233, forward strand.
TGTGTCCCCCTAGCACGCGCAGCTGCTTTGGCCCTGCGTCGGCCTCGCGCAGAGCCCTGGTCGTGCCGGACCACAGGCTCCTGCCTTGGCCTTGGTGCCACTGCAGGCACGTGGGCTCAACCACCCCACATGCTGGGGACTCCTTCCCAGGGCAGCAAAGCCCAGCACTGATGAGCCACATGCAGCTGGCCTGGGATTGCTGGCTGGAGCAGGAGCTCTCATGTCAAACCTTAAAACCTTTTTTTTTTTTTTTTTTTTTTTTTTTTTTTTGTAAATTGTAACTAGTGGAGTGATCTCAGGACAGTTATTTATAATGAATTACAAAAGAGCTCCGTAGGCCAATAAGACTAATTATCAGTTTGCAAACAATAAACAGCAGTCACATCATGCCCTTTTTTGGATTAAGAAGATAGATGCTTGTATTTTATGTTTGTGTTTTAAGCATTAATGCCAACAAATGCAGRAGTCATGCCATGTTTACTGAGTTCTTGAATGTGTACTGAATTAGAGGAGCCATTTGCAGTGTTAATATTTAAAGCTCATTGATAAAGAGCAGAGCAGAATACAATTCAAATGCATTTATATGGGAATCTGATCTGGATGAATTTCATGCGCGTGTTTTTGTTCTTTTACTCTTTGAGAGAATTTGCACAAACATACGAAAGTGATCTGAAATATCTTACTAAGTATCCCCGCCTTAAACAGAAAGTTTGGTATGTCTGGAGAATATTCCACTGCTGGCAAAATTCCAAAGTTGGGTTGTGTGGCGTATTCCACAGTTGGCTAATTGTAGGTGAAACTGTGATGTTTGGGAGATTCTTATCTATCATAAAGACCATCAGTGCTGCCAGAGAGACAATTTCCTTAACCCATAAGCACGTTAAGTATTATTTAATTACATATTTCCAAGGAATGTCATCTCTCAGAGAAGTTTTTTGTCTTATATTGCTTTCTCTCTGAGGCACAGGCTTTGTGTTTTTTGATTTCATTTTTTTTTTTTAATTTCCGTTAATTAAGTAGGTGCTATTCACATGTTTTGCAAATAAGAACTACAGAAATCTGTTGTCAAGCTTCCTAAGATACTGATGCTAATCTTTGTTGTTGCTTATTGTTTTCAAATGCTTCCTCTACTTAATTGCCTCAGATTCCTCTGAATTTTTGTTACAGGTTGTCTGCTCTTTCGAATGAAATTGACTTTGATGTGAGTCACTTAAAAAGGAAGGATTTGATTACTCTCCCAGTTAACTGCTCCTAGTGTTAGAAAATTTCGGTTATTTTACTGAAACCATTGTTACTTTTGGCAAAGCTTGTGGAAAACAATAAGCTTCTGTGGGTGTTTCATAGTTGCTAAAGGTAATTGTACAATCCTGCATAAAGAAAATGAGTGAGTTGATGAAAAGCTTCACATTAAGGGTTTTCAGAAAGCTGTTGGACATATGAAAAAGCATATTGTCTAATTGGTGTGAGAAGCAGTTTTGTGTAGCAGAGTTGTCTTTAGAATCTTCTGGATGCATCTGTTGAGGTCTAAATGAATCTATTGTCACATAACATTGATTGTACACAAAATTTGTACTATCCATTGTMTTACACTAGTGTCATTTCATGTCGTTCAGATGTTGCACGTTGATGTGTAGTTTGGCCTGTTGTGATGACAAAGGTATATGTTTTAGGAAAAAAAAAAACTGCCGTGCTTTAGTTTAATTAAAACATTTTAGTACCTGTTTAGAAAATATTAGCAGTGTATATTGCCAAAGTATCTGTAATAACTGCCTTTCTAATCAAATYGCATTGTTCTGAGATCCTAAGTTTGGAATTTGTCTAGGACACAAGCAAATGCCTTTTCTGGACTTTTTTTTTCCCAATAGAATTAGGATTACATGTATTCTTCCTTGATTGTCACACATAGTGAGATATAGTGATGCAGTACATTATATTCATATGCATGTGTCTCTCAGGTCAGGCTACGGCTGGGAATAATACAAAATTGTGGCAGTTTGTCTCTGGAAAGAGTGTAGTTGGCTGTGTCTCATTTATTCTGGACTTGGATRCTTCTGTTCTAGAAGTGCGTAAGCGTAAGTAGGTGCCTAGTCCAAAATACSGTAAATACCCACGAGCGTTTCCAGACTGAGGTACAATGGTCTGAAAATACCACTAAAAATAAAATATGAGTGGTTGTTAGACCACAGTCAATGAAATTATTCTTTGTAAAGTCCATTTGAAGGTGATGTGATTTATATAATGTTTCTAGACATTTTAAACTATTATTTGTCTTATAGTGGCAGAATTTCTTCTTAGACTGCTCTTCCTCAAGATGTAATTTATTTTGCCTGCCTGTGCAATGTTTTATGCCAATTTATGCCAGTTTTGCAAGGCACAATACCTGTCTTACTATAAACTTAAATTTTTTTCTACAATTCTGCCAATACTAGCCCAAGTTAATATTTTCATAGTTATTTCTTAAACTAAAGCAATTAAATAATTGGATAGTAAATAAATATATAAATAGTAATAAAGCAAGAACTTCACACAGTGTAAACTATGAAAGATACAAAAATATATTAATGATCTTAGAAAATGGAACTATTATCACTTTCATGGATCTCTGCGTGTTACGTATTAAGGTCTTTTCCTTAGTCATTTAGCAAAAGCTTACCCATTGAGAGAACTGTGCTTTTTGTGTGTGTGTGTGTGTGTGTGTGTGTGTGTGTGTATGTGTATACACACCCCATTATGAGTTAGCTAATGATACAAAATTCCATATCCAAGACTTTTAGCAAAACTTGAAGACTGGAATGGAGTCCTCCAGAACAAGAATAACATTTTTCATTGATTGCAGATTATAAACAAATTCTACTGATGTTACGAGAACCTGTAGTGCACTAATATGTGATGTCATTGTCATGAACAGCAAATGAGGCTCTGTGCTGTGGGTTACCTCTCCAACAGAGGTGCCAGAGAGCTCTGAAACGAGACTGGAGTTCCTTGCTTAGCCTGGCTTCTTTGGAGAGAAATCCCAGACACACGGGATGCAGGGTCCATAGCACATTCTAGTAGGTGCAACTGGCGGAGGCAGTCTGCAAAATATGCCATGAGATATCCCTGCTTTGCAGCCTGTGTGCAGCTAGTGAGAAACAAGTGTTGTAACATTATTAACTCTTCTTGTTCCACCAATAGTGAGGCTATCTCTTCAATAGTAGAAGTGACTTTTCCTGTTGTTTTATTCATGGAAACTTGGTTTTCCATCTCTCCTTTTCATCTAGGATCAACAATCCAAGTACAGATAGAAAGTTGGCAAAACGCTCTGGATGTGCATAGAGCACTGGTARGCTTTCTGCTTCCAGCACAAGGGCAAGAGTATTAATACTTTGTTTTATTTGTATTTTATTTGTATTTTTTTTTAAAGCAAAATATGTAATTCCTTTCTTTTTAATTTATGTTTAAGTTAYCTGGGTTTGTACCTGGGTTTGACAAGCTTGTCAAAGATTCCAGTATGACACCTGGGAAACTGAGATAACATCCAGAGAACATTTCCCACACTGTGTTACAAACAGGAACATCTTCCAGGGTACATCTTCCATCTTGTATGTCTTCGCTACTTACCTCTGCTCAATAGGATTGAGATCAATGGTGATATTTTTAGATTTTGTGATAACTTTCTGGGAACAGAACTCAGATTGACTCACTTCACTCATACTACCAAATGCTAAACAGCTGTTTACCATTTATTTTGTCACTACTGATTGGAGTTATGTGAGAATTTTATTTGGAGATGCAAAGGTTTCATATTATTTCCATGCTGTTTTAACACAGGCAAATTAATGAGATACTTAATTCCTCTGAAAAAGAAAAAAAATATATATTCCAAGAACAGGRATTAAAATTTGAAACAAGTTCTTATAATACTTTGATGACATTTTACATTGATATTTTTGACTTTGAAGTTAGGCTCATAGATAGATTGCCTAATTTTCAGGATTGCAAGGGACTGTTGCTCCTGTTAGTTTCAATGGAATATCCCTGTGCCTGAACTGATAGCCTCAGTTTGAATGTCTTTCACTTTGCCTAAGTTTGGAAAACTGATGCAATTAGTTTTACTTTATCATAGGAAAAAAACAAAAGATAATAGGATGTGTATGTGGCCAGTTATCACATCAGTTCCCCTTCTAGTTGCTATATATAGTAGACTACTACAACTTGCACAGTAATAGGGCTAGGATGGATGAGCAAGAGAGACTCTCAGCTGAAGTTTTTCCATTAAAGCTTATTTTGGCGCATGTTTTCTCTGCTTTCAAAATGACAGTGCAAAGTAGAACAATAGTTGGGACTTAACAGGGAATTGTAACAACTTGCTTAGAAGGAATTGTGTTATCCAGTGATCAGCAGGGTTTAGTTAGATTTTGCCATAACTTAAATGTGATTTATGTTACATAAGTACAGTTGTGGTGTTATGCAAATTTGTGTTTAGAGGTTAATCTACTTTGCGCTGCTTTCCCTTTTCTGAGAAGGAGATCTGGGAGTTAATTGGAATGACCAAAAGTTGATATTTTTAAAAAAAGAGAACATTGATTCTAGTTTTTAGAATGAAGAAAACTCAATTATTTAGKAAGGAGTCAATTCCCTCACAGATCAATAAAAGCACACTGAAGATGAAGCTGGTCAGGTTAGTACTGCTGTTTATACCTCCATCATTGAGACCATCAAGGCTTAAGTTCAACATTGTCATTTTAGTGAAATGAAGGCCACTACTTGGAGGGCATGTGTTAATGCTGCCCAAATATCCACTGTTTGAAATTCCAGATTCAAAATGAATCTGAACTAAAAGTGAAATTCATTTGACTAAATCCTTAGTTTAAAATCCCTTCTCTCCATTGCAACTTAAACATTGGCTTTATTTACACTGAGGGCAGTTTGATTAAAAATGGGAAGTCACATTGGCACGAATTAAAGCATGAAGGTTTGGGATGCTGTTATTCAGAAAGCAAGTGCGTATAGAAGCCTTTGCCCATCCTCCCATTCTCTCCCAGTGCCAGCTCTGGAAGGTCCAGCTCCAAGGTTGTTGCTGCTCTTTAGTGTTTTCTGTTYTGTTTTTTAATCCAGGATAGCTCTCRGCTTTTAATTCATTACCTACTCTTCTGTGAGGATACCCAAACTTGTGCTGTCACAAGTGGATATAAGAGGAAAGGTGGCATTGWAGTGTTTAAAGGTGTCTTACTGCATAACTGGGATATAGGAAATAGTATTGTAAGATCACATGATTCCTGAAGGAGAAAGTTCATGGTGATTTCCAAGGTACTGTATCTTGCATTTATTGATTGCATACAGTGGATTAGGACTTTCTTTCCTGTCACTGACATAAACACGGCCAAATTTACTGCAAATATTCAAAGCCTGTGTGCTACATAGTTGTCACTAAAAGCAGTGGGAGCCACCCAGTGAACTCTTCTTCAGCTTTTTTGGAAGATGCGAAGAACTAGATGACCTACTCTGACTTTTTGTGCTGTAGTAAATACATATTTGTGTGTGACGGTGCCCAGATGAATTATGCTCTCAGCCAATTCCATGCCAGCAAGTACTGCACACAGATTAGAAGCAGAATTTGGATTGCTGCTCAGTAGTTGCATATTAGAAATACAATAACTGGAATTCATCTTTATGTTAATTATAGCATGAACACATATTTTTCTGAGTACTTTTATTCTTTATGAGCTATATTGACTTCATGGTTTGTGTCCTGTACTGAAAGATGAAAAGCAATCTCAGTAACTGAAGCGATAACTTGTGCAAGGCCCCTTCTCAGAAAGACCTTGCAGGACCACTAGATTTTCTGCTCATTTCATGTATCATTTTTATCATGTACCACCAAGGAGTGCTATTGTTTGTGGTGGAAAGCTCAGCATGCATGTGGGTGGCAGTGTTTTGCTCTTAGTTAATGAATATCATAGCTGCTTGGATTTTTTTTTTTTCTTCTTTTTTCTCCTTTGGGTTGGCTGAGGGATTAGGCTTCACTTGCTGAGACTCCCAGTGGAAATCCTGGTTCTATTAAAGTTAAATTATAAGAATTAGAACTTCATCTTTTTACTTTTTTTTTTCTTTTTTCTTTTTTTGTGTGTGTGTGTATATATATGTATACATACACACATGTTTCATTAGTGATTATTTTAGCTCTGTTGCTGTGCGTTGGTGACAGCTTAAAGGTGGTTTTCATTAGAGGTTCTCCTCTGTATTTTACCATAAGCTCTAAGCATATGTCCTAGTCCTTTTCCAGTTAACCGCTGGCCTTATATGATGATCCTCACTGAAGGCTCTGCGGACACCTCCAGAGTGTTTAAAGCAAGATGTTAAGTTGCAGAGAAGTTTCCTATTAAGGAAAAGTGATGTAATGTCAATGGAAGCCTGCCAGCTTCTCTCTGCTCCTTTTATTTATATTAGCTGCATACCGGAGAAAATGCCCCGTAAAACATGAGTGCTCCTTGCTATATTTAACCAAGCTAATTTACTAATGCAAAGAGATTATGTTTATATGCAATGGAAATAAGTATAAAAAGATTTTTGGGGTATCTTCCTGAAATAAAACTGGTTTAACTCAGGAAATGCAAATACCAAATTTGCCTTTATTATATATAGAAGGACTCTAGGAGGGTGTCTTTTAGCGTTTGTATTTAAAATATATTATTCCTATGCTGAAAAGCATTCTTTGACTTTTTAATTTGTTTTGGTGATTTATTTAAAGGATACAAAATAGAGTTCTTTACATTGATACAACYGTTTTTAGACGTACAGTGCAAATATACTAATATATAAGCTTATGTGGCCAAAACCACCCTTGAAATAGAAATTCAACTAATCTTCTAGTCTGAAAAATCTTTTAATCTTGGTGTGCGATACCGTGCCTTTTGATGATATTTAAAATCARTCTAACATATCTTGTGCTGGTTACCCTCTTTGAGCGAATGAACTAGGGGAAAAAAAAAAGACTGGTGAAGTCCCTTTGTTAATGAGCAAAAATTTGTTGCCCAGATTCTGTTCAATTCTTTGTTGTACAGCTGATGGTCTTGATAAATAATCAGAAAATTGCTTCCTGACTCTAACAATGTTACTTGGTAATGCTGCTGGAGAGTGTGACCTTTTCTATTAGTTTTACCCCTACGTGGTGACCCTGGCTGGGTGTGGTAGTGTTGGAAATGCAGATCCTCCCCAATGCTCAGGCTCTCTAAATGAATATTCCCCCTCAGAGGTAGCTGCGTCCATTTCTTAGCTACACTGGGGAACAATGTATTTCAAGTATTATAAATAACAGCTCTCAAACTAGTTATTTATATAGTGTGTATGAAATAAACTGCTCAGTGCTTTAAAAGTAATACGTAGTTGTAAAACTTTGAGAGCTGGTCTAGTGTGATGGTGGAACAAAGTGATTTACTAGCTTGAGATCTGCAGTTGATTCCAGAGKTGTGGACAAGCATAAGCATTTGGGGGAGGGCTTCCCCCCGACTCCATCAGTGAGGATGTGTGGCACATTACATTTATTTTTCACTTGGATCTGAATCTCCTGTCTTCCTTTTGAATGTGCACTTTATTAGAATAGCTTCTGAGGAGGCCTCTGTGCATGGATGCTCTTATACTCTGACATGTAGCATCACATCTGCATGCTCTGAACTGTTCTCTGGAGGCTTCCTTGACTATGTTGGAGGCTGCGCTGCTCGTGGAAGTGAGATGCCTGAGATGAGATGATGACAATATTTCCTTACGTGTCTCCTTTCAGCTGGAAGTATTAGAGCAACATGGCAGTAAACTCAAGGGCAACAAAGCCAGAAAAAAAGGCAAGGAAGCTTATGGGCCTCTCAGAAATCAAGCATCATTCTTCTTCACATCTGGAGGTTGTTTTAAAAATATAAAGCTGTTGAATATAGAGACGATTTCAGAATGATAGCAAGATACTGTTGCTATTTCCAAGTATGATGCAGAACTTTTCTGAGCTGTTCTGAGTGATKCATTAGGGAAGTAGATCATACTGCTAAATAATCATGAGAAAAAGGTTTGAGTCAACTAGGGGTCAAAAAACATTTCCTGCTATTATGAAGTGTATTAATCAAGCTGGGCCTTTTGCCTTACAGATTCATTTTAATTTCAAATATCAGATTTTACATGAAAGGCAGTTGAACAAAACAAGAAAAAACTCAAATCATGAAATACCATTTCTAGTGTTAGGCTCTTGAGGACAAAAGTTCTCCCCAGTGTAGACAATCAGACATAGCTAATCTGTGAAGTATTGCTTGGACAGCATACAGCAAGAACTGTGTGCTATCAATCCTTGTTTATTCCCCCATTTTCAAAACTGAGGCTTGGCAAATTAGTTATTATTTAAGTAAGTTAAATTTTGAAGTCTTGAAATCCATTTGGAAAACTGCAGTCTCTGAAGGTTTGTGAAATGACCTCGAAGTGGGCAGCTTCAGACAACATTGCCTTTAGGGCGTGAGAATGTAATTAAGGCTAAGTGTATGTGCTCATTAGGATGTTGGCATGTGAAAGAGGATGAGTGTAGGGTAACAAACTACTCCTCTAAGTCAATATGGAAAACAGCTCAGGCTTCCTACAAGTCTGCTCACCAAATACTTCCCTTTATTTYATATACCACCTCACTAATTAGAGAACCAAAATGCTTCTGCCCTATTTTGCCCTCTGTGACAAGAAGACCCACAACATTTTAAAAAGATCTGTTCTTCCTTTCATGGAATCATCGATTGTTCTAAATAAAATTTATGTCATAATGTATATGAATTGTTAATTTAGCTGATATCAGCTTCCTGAATGTTCAATGATGTCTATAAAAACAGAATCTTCCTCCATAAAGTGCCAGACAAAATAGATTTAAATCCTAAAAAAAACACTTGTTACTGTCTTTTTACAAACTCTCTGAGATTAAAATGAAGAACGCAGTATTTGGACATAACAGGTGTTTATCTTTACACACTTAACTCTACTGTGATTTTTTTTTTTTAATTTACACATCATTTCAGACACACCTTCCTTCATAGAAGCAGCCTTTGTTGTGTTAATCTCTTTTACTCAAGGTTATTTGATAAATTAAGAAAAAAATAGCATTTAAAATGAATCATCTTTATGGAATGTATTTTCACTCTTAGCTATGAGTGCAAAAGTAATTATATGCCCTGTAATTTATATATAAGAATTCYATTTGCACTTTTCAGCACAATGCACTCTATAGTTGGCAATTAAAAAAAATCTCACAGTAGAATTACTTCATCTATTTACCACGGAAATAGGTTTAAAGTTATGTGTGACCAGCATGGTATGTTAGTTCAAGTTGAGTGTCTATATCCAAATATGTGTTATTTCAGTATACACTGTTTCTCTTTGTGATGATAGATAATGTGAATGGTCCTGGTCAGAACCGTTCAGGAACAGAATCAATTTGGAATATTTAAAAATATGTCTTGGCAACAGAGTTGCCATCTGTAAACTGTACAGTATTTGCCTTTGCTTAATAATTCTGCTGAGTTTTTTTTTAATAATAATTTATAACAATGGGTAAATTATAGGGAGGTAAAGGATTCAATCTCAGAGTAAGGCTGCGAAACATCTACTTAGCATTTTTCTATAACATGTTCATTATATTCAATTTCAGCAAGCAGTAGTGATGAATTTTTAAGGGCACTTCAGTAACATTTTGAGGCTTGTTCTTATCTGAAGTATGCTTTGGGGAGCATGATTCTTAACAAATGAGTGAACAAAACCAGMATACTCCTGAAGTACGGGTTCGGTTAGATGAAAAGCAGTAGTGCTCTGTAAAACTGCATTTGAATTTGCAATATCAATTCGTTTTGATGCATAGAGACTTGAGACATATGGTTAGGTGGTTGCTCCCCTTGCAAAATAAGTCACAGAGATATTTATGAAGCAGGTGTCACCAAAGTTGATATGAGTTACTGGCAGAAAAAAAAAAAAAAAGGGATAAGCCAGAAAGGTGTTACCAGTGTGCATGTGCAGATAAGGTTACATATGCTGCTGTGGCGAAGTCTCCAAAGTGTCCTCTTCCTTCTAAATGCAGTAGTTGACACAAGGCAGGGCCGGCCGCTCTGTCAAGTGTTTTCCTTTTACTATGAGGGTTTGCTAGGAGTTTTCATTCGGTTCTGTGACTCCTGTAGCCCATTGGGTATCTGCTGCGCATAGGCAAGTTGAGCGTTTTCCGTCTCTTTACACAAGGGTTCGTTTGCAGTACTGCAACATGTGCAAAGACTCAGGGCACCTCTGGTATTTTTATAGCAGATTCTTTCTGTTGTCTATACTATATATATATATATCACTACCTATGTATTTTAGACACTTAGGAATTTTGTCATTAATCTAGCCTGTTTACAGAAGAAAACGGAGGCATTTTGTGCAAGCACAGCTCAGACTCCAACTAAAGCTGGTTGGGAGCCATGCAGCGGGAGGGGGTGGTTGCTGCCTGGGCCGGGTGCTGGAGGACAGTGGCAGGGGCGCAATGCTATGTTTCTTCAGTGTACCTGTGAGATGGGCTTCGCCCTTGATACATGTGCCTTGGAAAGAYTGTCTCATGGGACAGCTGGGAGGAAGGTTTTCTGAATAGGTCTTCAAATGCRTCTGCATCATACCAATCCCTAATATATTGCCATTTTCACATACCCTAGGAGGTTTGCAGAAAGCAAACTGACTACACGATAAATTGTCTGACTTGGCTCTTTTGCCACAATATCTTTCTTTTCGCTGTCACAGCTATCCTTGAGATTACCAACCTAACTGYGTGACAGGACAAGTGTATAGATGCCTTCACCAGGTCTATCCAACAGGATATAATCGTGCTAGAATTAGATTGACTGAATAAATATTTCAAAAGGTATGAGTAATGTTGGAGTGCTATTTCCACCTTCTAGTGCTCTGGAAAAAAGGAAGATCTACAAGATCATTAATTTCTTTTACAGTTGCTGCTAGCTCAGTTAATTCAGTTAACTCTTTCCATAAAAGTTGCTGTGTGGTGTTGATGGGATTAATGTTGTGTGTATAGAAAAACTTTCTCAAGAATGGCACTGTACTAAAACTATATTGTGCTAGAATGGTGCCAGCATTCAAAATGAGTAAATCTTAAATTTTTTTTCTTCCTGGTAGCTGGCTTTCATTTGGTATTTCAACAATAGGATACCTCAGCTGCTAAATATTTCAGGAAAATAGAAGGCTAATGTATCAGTTGGTATTTTGTGAGATTTGCATGAGATGGTCACCTGTAAGAGTAACATAAAGAACTGTGACAGGGCAAATTCTGGAATATTGATATTGAAAGCATGGAAACAGTAGCTGTTGGTAGGTAGTCATAAAGATAAATTAACCCCTTAACTTGGTAACCAATTCTAGATGACTTACAGAGCATCCTGTTAATCAAGCATATTCTATTAAAAACAAAATAAAAAGAACATTTTCTTCAGGGGCACCGTTGTGTAAACTTACAGCACTACCTTTAGAAGAAGGGGAGTAGGAGTCCATAGTTTCTTCTCCTTAGGTTTGTACGTCCACTCTGGTCTAGGCTAGTACAGTTATTTTGGGGCTTTGTGGAGTTTCCCATTACTTTGTGCCTGCTCCATGTCTGYGCCAGTGAGCGTGGAACGTAACTGCCCATGTGCTGTAGCACAGCAGGGCACACCAGCTGTTTCTCCAGTTGCAGGATAGCTCACTYCTTCACTTCAGCTTTGAGTTCAAATCTATACAGATGTTAATGCCTTGTTAGTGATTTAACTCTTAATAATATAGACTATTTGCTGCTTTGTTTTTCCCCATTAAAACTCGCTACCTGCATAGTTCTAAGTTGTTTTGTCCATCATTGGATCTTTGAAGCACTAGTTATATCACAGCATTGAAYTGCCAGCCAGCATTGTGAACTACAAGACTAACTCTTGCCATCTAACCCTAGYGGAGCGCTGAAGTTTCACCTCTTCAGCTAAAGCCGTATTGTGTCTTTATGACCTGTTGGAACAATGAGCGTGCACAAGGGCACCGTTTCCTCTCTTTCTGTACCCGGGCTAAATGTGTTATCTCACTGGTGCATGTTCTGAAAAATATCCCGCAGTGTTACAGCGATATGAAAAATGGTTCCTGTCTCCGAAAGAATTGCTCGGAGCCGCCTTGTGTTCACTAAATACTGGCACTATCTCTACTGTTGGTTTCCTTAGTATAGAAATTACCTCGATGCCTTTGACAGATAATCAAACAATAATGGAAAATGGGCGCAGGTACAACGGCCACTTTTTAGGACAGACAGGAAAGCTTTTCACAGCCAAATTACAGCAGGATTTCCTTATAGGAGAGTTCACAAACAATGCAGATACAATGTACATGTTTTACATTTCTCTTCCAGCTGTGTGAAGGTATTCCAGGGAAGCTTACTTGCGCAGCTCCCTCGTTACATGGTACCTGAGTTAACTGCAGTACCATACTGATGCTCCTTAGAGCATGCTGCCTTTCTGTGAAATAGGATAAACWTTCCTGTATGTTAACAAGCACTATGAGAAATACTGTTTGCAGACAATCTGCATGCTCAAGAAGTTAGGTTTTGAAGGGCATGTAATGCTAATGTAAAAGTCACATAGTGGCTACAGCTGGGGGAGATGGCTCCGAGTTATAGGTCTCTTATTAGTCAACGTGAGGATTACATTGTAGTGATAACCCAGCATCTTCAGTCTGTTAGTACAGACAAAAAGTAGATCTGAATGTTTCCAGAGTATAACCCAAACTTTCTTAACTGATAATTCCAGTCTTACATAAGTAGGAACCCTGCAGGATTCTTAAAAAAAAAAAAAAAAAAGTGGGTTTTTTTCCCTTACAATATGGGATATCCTTTGCTCCTTCTACTGGAGGCTACATGTTCAGTGGGAAAGTATTTGTATTAATACAGCCTGATACATGCTCAATGGGAAAGTATTTGATTTAGTGTAGTCTGAAAGCTGTGTTGAATATTTCACAGTTTTTGAAAAGTTACATCTTTTTTTCCCTTTATTTCATTTTTGTGCCTTATCATACATGTAAGCATTTAACATTTTTTAAATGCATGAATATTCCTTCAAGGGACAGGGTATAATTGGAAATAACTTAGTGAAGTTATTTATTTTCACTACAGTTATAAATTCATTAACTACTCAATGAAGTTTTTTTTTAGTAACTCTCAATCACTGATAAATCTGGTGGATATTCTGAAATATATTAGGAATTTTGTCAGAGCTCAGTTCCAGATATGTGACTGCTGACAAATTCTGCATGAGTTCCTACGTGCACTATGGTTTCTGATATAGTACCAGTCAGATTGCCTTTAGAAATGTGTTCTTCTTTTTCAATAGTAGTACTGTTTATACCAGTGCAACATAAATTGTTTTAGTTGTAGAAAACAAACTTTTGACAGAAAACATGAGCATATGTAGAGAAAATGGTCTACGGCTTGGCATAATATGATAGAATTAATTAAAAAAGGCAACATACCACTTTCTTCAAACTCTTTTTCCAACCTTGGGTATTCACATTATAAAGCTGTAAAGGGCTTTTGGAAAAACCTTCTGTAATGAAGCAGGAGACCTTAATTGCTAGTGTTTATTCTTTCGTTTGTTTTTAAGACAACAAAGCCATCTTCTGGTGTGATTCTAGATGCAAGACACGCTCATCAGGTGTAACAGAAAGTTCTCAGGCAGCTGTGTGTGCCAGCCCTCTGTGTGGGCTCTGGATTTCCAGGAAATAATCTAAAGTCAGTCTGCTTGCAGCAACTAGTTAAAGAGGAGAGAGGAGCAGAGAGRGGAAATAGCATTCCACTACCCACCCCCTCCCCCCCCCCAAAAAAAATCAATATCTTGAATTTTTGCTGCCACCTTATTCAACCTCCCCATATTTCCCAGGCCTCCATAAAAGAGGCCGCTTGAAGGCTGCCCTGAGCCGGGGGCCAGTTGTGACCAGGGAGGGGGCGCTGAACCTGGCCAGGCTGCTGAGCCACCTGCGACCCTCATCCAGCAGTGGAACCGGGGCAGCTCCCAGCACTTTCCCTTCTTAATTATCAAACTGGTCTGCCAAGGACCCGGAGAGGCAAAACTGTATTTTATTATCTGCTAATACACTGACAAATTATAGTGCAAAAAAAAAAAAAAAAAATCAGCCTAGATCTATTTAGACATGTCTATATCTCTAAACACACTTTCTGATTCTTTTCATTCAGAATATTTCTGTACTTCCATTTCTGAGCTATGCTAAGTGCTTTTCTGTAGAACTGCACTGTCTGTTTCTCAAAGAGCAGATCCCTGGAAGGGTTGTCAAGGGGCCAGTCTGCATTGTTTCAAGAAAGACTTGAGGCAGAAGGGAGCCTATTATTCTTCCATATAAGAGGTACACAGCACTCTTTCTTCCAAACAAAACTGTTTTCTTTCTGTCTGTTTTCCATTTGCTCCTTTCCTCTTGTTAAGATCTTGAGGAAGGATCAAGGAGAGCCCAAATCAGGAACTTTAAAAGTTACAGCATCAAAAAATGTATTTAAGGTCCAGTCTTTATCTGCGGTGCTACACTGTATTGTAAAACATAAACTTGTGTGCTTTTATCAAATAAAATATACTAAGAAATAAAACCTAGGCTTTTTCTAGCAGTCATACAATCAGCTATCAGAACTGCCCAGCTCATAGCACTGTGTCTAGATCCTCAATGGCCTTGGAGTTATGGTTCCTGCTGGTAGTTGCTACCTGTTTGACCCTCCAAGGTAAGAACTACCCCTTCGTGTCGTCATTCAGCACTTTCTTGTAATCTGTTTTTTTGACAATTTAAGCAAAACTGAACTTAGCTGTTCTAACATAGAAGAAGAGGGAGTGAGACACAGGGTCTGCTGCTTCTGGCAGGAAAACAAGAGGAGCAGAAACGAGTCTGGAAAGCAGGGGCAGTGCTGTAGTTTGTTGCTTCCGCTCAGCAAGTGGCCCCTCAGCTGACACTTTCCTCCCTGCATACTGCAAACCTTTGGCTGCTATGAAGAGCAAGCCTGATTTGCTAAGGCTTTGACATCAGTGGTAAAACCAAGGCCATTTACTGCTCCCAGTGATCTGTTGTAACTGGCGCTTAGGCGTTTTCTCTGTGCCCAACACAGCCACTGAATGTTTGGAGAAGATGTTGAGTTTAAGAGCAGCACTAAGTGACTGATTCTTCAAGATACTGTGGTCAGTTTCCTTGGCATAGGCAAGCCAGAGACTTCAAGGCACAAATGAAAAGTAGAAGCTTTTCAATCATTTATTCCATGAAATCAAATTACTAAAAAGTGCATTGATTGTGCATCAATGCACTAAAAAGTTATGGAAAAAAATTCATTTCTGCAAGTCTCTGCACCATTGTTAGCAGTAGTGTGAAAGAACTTTATTACTGTAAGATATCATTGTGTGTGTGTGCATATACATACATATATATCTATAGTGGTGAACTAAGTGCTTCAAAGGTCAGAATTTCCATCTGATATTTAGCTGCATGAGCAGACAGAGCACTTTGCCACATTGTTCCTGTGAGGTAGGAACCRTGTTAGTAATGAATACTGCAGTGGAGTTTTGAGCATCCTGGAGTTCGTATATGCCACTTTAAAAGTATAGAATCTAAGGACCAGATGGAAAAGCTACTTGTTCAGGATCACAGGGTTAAGACTGTGAAATCAATTCAATTCCCTTATTTGACTACTTCTCTGTCTGAAATACTTCCTCCTTTGTACTAATTTCCAGTATTTTGCAGATTTTTAAACTAGGCTCTTAGACTCTAGGCTCTTAGAATAATAAATCATATTTATAAGATCTTATTTCTGATGCAGAAACCTCTCTGCTATTTTCTGTTTGCTGTTGTTCTTGTGCAGTCATAGTGTTTTTGAGGAAGTACCCAAATACCTGGCACCAATAAGGCACCAATAATTAACAGCTATATAATAGCTGTTAATACAATGGGAGGATATATCTATAATGGCAAGAGAAACTGCACATGTTCATCCCTAATTGCAGAACAAATTGAGTTTCTTTCCCCTTCACCTTTGGATTCTTTTATCTCTTTCCATAGCTAAAAATGTAAAAGTGGAAAGCAACCTGAGATCAACATAAGTGAAGGCGAAAAGGCCAAGCCTTGTCGTTCTAGGAGCCATTAAGAAATGATTAAGCATTGTGGACAATGAATCTGTACATGTTTGGACTGTAAATAATAACTGCATAAATTCTAGTTCTATCCTCTCTTGCAATTAGTCGATTCTATTGATTTTTTTGCTTTACCTCAAGCCATTTTTTTCCTTATTTACTTTCTTTGCCCACGTGCTGATAGAATTTAACTAAAACTTCTAGCTTTTCCTTCCTACGTTCCTGCAATTAATGTTTTGGTAAAATTGTGTGAAGACCCCGAATGAGAAAAGGAATTTTATTTGCTGTTGTTCATACAAGTTTGTTATCTTCCCTCAAAGCATGTATGCCCTTTAGAACACTGGGATTACAAAATACATTTCATCTAATTGGAAAGAGGATGTCATTAGAGTTAAACGATTTTTTCCTGTTATCCTTTCCAAAGATTTTTTTTTTTTAATTACTTTCTTTTTCTAGTACTGGAGAAGACACTACACCAAGCTGTTCCCACTGCATCCTTTTGCCTGCTGGGCCCTTCTCTGTGGGCCAGCAGTGTTGCATGTCAGTGACTTTCCCTGCACTTCTGTCAGTGCTGTTGCAAAGGAATATTTGTGAATTCATTCCCCCTCCTCCCCCTTTTTTTGTTCCTCAAAGAGAAACATCCCTAGGATACATCTGCTTAAGATATTTTAATAAGTATAGAGCATCATCAGCTGTTTAAAAATTAGTTTTGGAGGTGGAGAGCATTCTGTTACAGACAAGGATCATGTGTTTCTACCACTGGAATGAAAATTTGCTGCAAGAAGGTCTTTGCTTTTGTTGCTATGTGGACTGATGTGAAAATGATTCTGTCTGCATGATGCTTTTCAAGCAGACATACTCTGCTTGAAGAGGGGGGTGGGAGGGAAAGAAGAAAGAAGCTTTTCAAGCAGCATTTGTGCTCTCATTAGCTTGTTTGATCTGTCTTACATGTGGGGACATATTCACGTAACATGAGGCTGAGCATGGTGTGGGGGCAGAGCAGCCCGTGTGCCGCGGRGCTCCCAGGGCTGCCTTTCAGTGCTGCTTGTGTTGGTGCAGCAGCCCTGTGCAGTGGCGGCGGCCGCAGTGCGTGCACTGGTATAGGCACCACTGACAAGGCCATAGATGGGCATTTGTGTTATGCTGCTGGCTGGCACGTGGCCACAGGACTTGGCAATGGAAACAGAAGAGTCCCAAGACAAGGCAGTCTGCCTTTCAGCACATGTTGGGAAAACAGAAAAATGTTGGAGACAGATACATTTCCTCTGTACCTAGCACGGCATTTTCAGTGCTACATTGCCCTTTTATTTTAAGCCTTAGCCTTTCAGTAATAAAAATATGGAGTACAAGGAGGGAAACCTGTAATAGAAGTAGAAGTAAGTATTATTGCTACATAGTTTTAGGGGTGTTGACCAATAACTGGTCTGCAAAGAAGYAACTGAAAGATACCCGAATGAGCTGGAGGTAGTAGAGGACTTAAATGCGACTTGAAGTGTTTCTGCTATCTGCAAAGATATTCAAATGATTATAGGAGCTAAAAAAAATGAAACTGTGTACTGCACAAGTTGCTTTAGCCCATTTAGGGAAACATTTGTATAGTTTACATAGCTTAGCATAGCTTTACATAGTTTAATAAAAATTGAAGAACAAGCTGCAGTCCCTGTCTTAGCAGAAGGCGTAACTGATGGGCATTTAGACTCTCTTGTCAACATCCAAAAATAAACTCTGAAATGTATGAGTGGAGTGCAGCCTCTTAATCTTCTTGCTGCACTTTGTTTTTTAAAAAGAGTAAAAAATATAATTGCCTTAATACATATTGTTGATGAGATGACGGTAAAGCTAGCATGAACCATCAATGCGATAAAAAAGACAAAAAACAACTGTTGAAGCAAATACTTGATTTTTCAGTTTTCTGGACCTAAACTAGCACACTCTTCCTTTTAATCTAAACAATCTCTTTGGCTTGAGATCTTAAGCAGAATTATTGTCAGAAAATATTTTCTGGGAGATGTGGATGGTTAGAGTATCAAAATTAATCTTAGGATGGAAAATATGATATTGCCACTTACAATTTTGTTGCTACCAACAAAAGTATATTGTTGTGCCAGAATCATACATTCACACGCCATCCATTAAGTAGACAAATTCCAAAAGTTCTGCTCAAATAACCTAAATTATTTAATGAACAATGATACATTTGTGTTTATTAAATAATYTATATATGAAATATACCCAAAAAATGAATGTGCAAATGCTGAAACTTCATAGATATCTGGAGTACAGAAAGTTATTGTTTCCAGCTGGAACATTTACAGTTTTTAAGCAATTTGGTCTGATGAACTCTAAGATGAGAGACCACACAGTTAAGTTTGATCTCCATTTTCTGGCGGATCTTAGTTACCTTACCCTGCTACTGCTTCAGTAGAACAGCARTTCATACGCAATGAAGTGAGAGACAGGAACATCTATAAGAGTTCAGCAGTCTATTTTAACTGCTGTATTTTTTTTTCTTTTTTTTTTCTTTTTTTCTTTTTTTTTTTTCTGCAAAGGAGCAAGTAATAGGAAGGACATAATGTCATTTAAACAACCATCTTGTGACCAAAAAAGCCAATGCATGCTCTGGTTTCCCTCACTGCTGTACATGCAGAATTTTTGTTGGCTTAGCTCTTTTGAGTACTTCTGTGTGCTTGGCTTTTAGTCTGTTCTTGTTCTATTCTTCTACCCCAAAGTGTCTTCAGATTTCTCTATAATTTGCCTTTTCAGAAAAATTAA
This sequence comes from Nothoprocta perdicaria, assembly GCF_003342845.1. Classification (NCBI taxonomy): domain Eukaryota; kingdom Metazoa; phylum Chordata; class Aves; order Tinamiformes; family Tinamidae; genus Nothoprocta; species Nothoprocta perdicaria. Next base: position 261,144 of record NW_020455821.1, read on the forward strand.
AGTTCTTTTGATTTCTGTTCTGTGTATACATTTTCTCCTCTTTTCTGGCTTGAAAGAAGGCTTTTGTGGCGATGTTTTAGGTCTTAAGAAGTATGGCTATTCAAGATGCAAATCTTTGATCTTTCCCTGGTTCCTGATTTTCCTAAACCGTAGCTCAGTGTGTGGATTTTTTTACTGCCTTCCCAACCAGCACCACATGTCTGACTGTCTTTTTGTTTCTTTTTTTTTTTTTTTTTGTACAGAGACCCTCTAAAAATACAGCAACTGCAGAACCAAATTCGTCTGGAGCAAGAAAGTGGCCAGCGGTATCATCACCATCAGCAACCCGATCACCATCCGCACCCTCCCTCTTCTCCTTCCTTTCCTCCTCCCCCCTCCTTCCAGGAGCTTGAAGCCAACCAGTGTCTCACTTCTGTGCCAATGAGTATTCTCAACTCTCATACTTCTCCCACCATGCAGTCTTCCAGCTCCTTCAACTATGCTCGGCCCAAGCAGTTCATTGCTGCTCAGAACATCAGCCCTGCTTCAGGTTATGTGACTCCTTCCTCAGGATCGTCTACATCCAGCCTTCCCTCTCCTATGTCTCCTACTGCTTCTCAGAAACAGTTTGGGAGAGCGCCTGTCCCGCCTTTCTCCCAGCAGTTTGCTCCAGAAGGGGAGTACCCATGGTCTCCTTCTTCTCCATCTCCACCCCCACCACCTCCACCTGTCTTTAGTCCAACCACAGCATATCCTGTGTGTGATTCCTTTCCACTGCCACCACCTCCACCCCCTCCTCTTCCTTCAGTTCCTTCCCCTTCCCACAGCATGTCTCCAACTCCTAGATTTTCTAATTCCGGCCAATCTCCAGCTGCTTTTCTCAGCTCCATGCTGCCATCCCAGCCACCACCTATTTCTGTCAATGCACTAGGGCTCCCCAAAGGAGTGACACCTCCGTAAGTATCAGCTAATGAGCTTCTTGCATTTGACTGTTCTGTAGGTTGTATTGAAAATTATTGCACTTGTTTGATTTTATATTTTTCTAGTGTCCTTTATTGTTACCTGCCACCTGAGAAGGAGAGATGCACGAGCTAGTTGTAGATTTGTGTATGCTAGAGATTAGATATGTAGTGAGTTTTTTGTTCTTGTTTGTTTTGATTTTTTTTTTTAGCAGAAGCAAGATTSTGGAAGAGTCCTACAGTGAGAACAGGAGAGGGAAGGAGCTAGAATTTTAAATTAGAGTTGATGTGTTTATTGGACCTGTTCAGCTTGGAGAAAGCTGAGAGGGRATATGATTAACATGTATAAGTTCATGAAGGGGGAATGTAGGGAGGAAGGGGCCAAGCTCTTCTCAGTGGTGGCCAGTGACAGGACAAGGGGTAGTGGGTGCAAGATACCACACAGGAAGTTCTRTCTCCATGTGAGGAGGAACTTCTTTACTATGAGGGTGACAGAGCAGTGGAACAGGCTGCCCAGGGAGGTGGAGTCTCCTTCTCTGGAGGTCTTCAAAACCCGCCTGGATGCCACCCTGTGCCACATGCTCTAGGTSTGCCTGCTTGAGCAGGAGGTTGGACATCACACATGTGGTGATGTTTCCGATCTCTCTCACCATTATTTCTGCACATAAAGATCAAGAAAAAGACATTGTTCAGAAGTTCCTATAGCTTTGCATACATAACTTAAWGTATAAGGTATTGAAGTATACCCCTCACAGCAAGATAATCATAATGATGTCTTGTTGGCTTTTTCCTAGAGCTTTTTTTTTTTTCTATGGAAGTTTGGGAGGAGAGGGCTTAAGTGGTATTTAGAAGAACAACAAATAAAAAAACCCAGAACCCCTCCTCCTAACAACTCCATAGATTTTCCCTCTCCCTTTGTCTTCCCTTAAGGCCAAAGCATTATTTTGGAGCATGTCAACTCCCATCATAGATCAGTTTGTCTTTCCACTGGCACGAGATTCTCATTCCATCCCTAAGAGAACAAAGAGAAATGTTGAAGAACAAGAATGAAAATAGCGTTATCCAAGACTTATTTATAACTTTGTCTAGAAGTTTTTCTAAACATATCTACAGTATCTAGGTGACTTGCTCAGCCACATACTGTTGCAGTGGGAACTTCTGTTAATTCAATCCAAAATTTGCAAAGGAAGCAAAGGAAAAGATAGATATCTAGTCATAAATCATAGATAATCTTTAAAAAGCTGGACTTCTGTCTTATGGCTCATTATGAAGTCTGGCCATAAGACAGAATAAAAAGAAAAAAGAATAGTACCATTTACTCTTGTACTCAACTTAGCTGTGGTTTTCTGCCTTACTGTGTCCTTTGCACTCACTCAGTTTCTTTATTGAAACTGACTACTGAAAGTTGTATGATCAATTTACTGGCAGTTTGGCAGGTAAACACAGCCTGCAAAACCTGCAATTGTGCCTAACAGCAGAAGAGTCTCTAAAGCAGCTATGGTTCTGTGTGCATATGCAGATGTCCTGCATAGGATAATCTGTTTTAGGCAACTGCTGGGGACTCCAGCTTGACTTTCCCTTCTGTGTGCCATGACAGAGCTAGCAACAGCTCAGGCCTCTCCTGTATCCCACGGATGTTCAGGGCTACCTCTTTCCCTGTGCTGCTGCACTCACCAGTGCCTGCTGTCACTTGAAGCAGACTGCTGTGCTCCTCCTCCTTCCCCGCAGTGTTCAGACACACACACAGCCTAAGCCCTGCAAGGACTGAGCCCTGCGAGGGCTGAGCCCTCCAAGGACTGAGCCCTGCAAGGATGCTGCGCATTTCTCTTGCCGCTCGCGCCGTGGCCAGCCTGGGTGTGCATGTGGCAGTGTCTTTCCCCCACCAGGACATGGCAGCAGCCTCAGGTTCTGAGCCGGTGAGCTGCTGGGCTGACTGTTTGGCCTGCAGCCCCTCAGGAAATGTAGTCCAGATGGGAGCTGGATCATCTTAACCATGCAGGCTATTTGTGTGTATAACTTATGTTTATAGAGATATATACACACACACACACAAAATGAACTTCTGTCATCTTAATTGTAATACTCAAACATTTAGAAGACATACTGCATGATGGAAAAGAAATCTATCATTATGCATCTTTGATGCCTAATTCTTCCCTGGCCTCTTCATTCATTTTGCTCTTCTAGGCTACTAATGCCTGATGTCTTTTGACTTGCTGATTAAACTGTTTTAATCTTTCCCATCATTCTCCTGCCACTCTCTCCTGAGAGTTTCTCTCCCCCTCACCATTACTTTTGATCTCCCCCTGCTTTGTGCTGCAATCTCAGTTCTGGCTTTTTTTTTTTTTTTTTTTTTTTTTCTCCCCTCCATTTATTTCCTCCCCTTTTGCTCTATCCTTGCTAATCCTCTTTTCTTTAGCATATTTTTATTCTGTGTGTTACAATCTCTTAACCACTTGCTATATTCAGTATCCTAAGCCTATAATATCTCAATGGTAGAAATAAACTAAGCCTCTTTTGCTAAAAGGTGAAGTATGATGTTTAACGTCCCAAAGCAGATCTTTGATAGAGGAAATTCTCTCCTGGCACCAGATGAGCACTTCTTGGGTGCACTGCAATTTCTTACATCTGTGTGCATTAATATTGCAGTCAACAAGAAAGATCTTGGGCCTTAGTAGAAGAATGAAACCTGTTTCTGAAGGCCTTTATATGTTTTCACTTTCAGTACCTTTAATGGGTAGAATGCTCTTAAAACCTACCCATTTACATGGCTCCTTTTTACTTTCGTTCTCACATTTTGATTATATGGTTGTTTATTTTCTTCTGTCCTGGGTATGTTTACCATGMTAGTGATAGCCAAATATCTGAAGGAAGGAGAAAAAAAAGTGTTTTAGCCTTTTCAGAGCCTGTGATTGCCAGAAAACTTTATTTGGCTGAGTAAAAAGTCCTAAAGGCTATTTTTGTAAACATATATATATATATATATATACACACACACACACACACACACACACACACATACACACTGCAAAATTTATTGAATAATTGTTCAATTTTTCATACATCTCATTTGTTTTTCGTTAGCAAATCTTTTCAAAATTACAGATCTGCCTCTCAGTTATAGGTTCCTCAGAATCTGTGTAATAGGCAACATTCTTACTCTTKATTACATTTTGCTAGAAACAAAATACAGAGAAAGCAATAAGCATTTCATCTGAAGCTGATGTATGTTTAGACATGGTTAGAGACAGCTTCAAAGAAGATTTCTGCAAAATGGAAGATGAAGTGGACACTCTCTGGTGGTGTGCAGGCCAGTAGAGTCCTCCTTGCTTCTCATGGAATCTGGCCTTCCCTTCATCAGCTTTCTTAATGCATTTCCTGCCCAATATACATATCTTCCTTGCCCTGCTACAAAGAGGAACGACTCCAAGGAAATGTTGTTCCTGTTGTTATGCACAAACTGAGACAAAATAAGTATACTCTTTTTTTAATCCTTGTAATTCATTTGTGAGTTCTGGGAAAATGAGCAGTAAATACCATACTGATGTTTCAATAAGGGCTGAAATTTTCCTCTGTTGTGGACTCTGAGGCTGTGGAAGTGACAGCATTATCTAAATACGTTCGGTCAAATGAATATTTCTTCTAGTCAGTAGATTTGGAGGCAGTGACATTGTATTTTTGCCAGCAATTAGTCTTACAGCCTGGCCTGAAGCATGGGAACAGCTAGACATGAGTTTACTGGATTTTATTTGGACATCTGAAACATGAAGAACAGCTTTATGTAGTTAGTACCTGGTAATTCACCATTAAACATTTTGCAACAATTGTATGGAAAATGTGTCAGTGGAATAAAATGCATCTCATCTTTCCAGTAAGCTCCAGTCACATCATAGCTATCAGCAGTTTCAAGCTTTTGCTCCAGAAAAAATTAATGGAACAAGTTTTAGGAATAACTGCCTTTTCTGATTGGACAGATTTGAAAAATTGATATTTTGTCAGAGCGTATCAGATAGGAAGAGAAGTGCTGGTAGAACTCTATAGCAAATTAAATACCTTTGGGAATTATGAACACTTATTGCTTATTTTTGAGGTGAAAGTTGGCTGGAATATTACTGTTGGATATCATTCTTAAGAATCTCTGTTCCTTCTTTTTTTTTCCCCTAAAGAAAAATCTACGAGTGGATATATAAATTGGCCTCGGGTTAGTTTTCAGTGGCAAAAAACTTAAAAGGAATAAGGTCTGTGTGACATAAACCAGAACTGAGTCTTTTTTTTTTTTTTTTTTAATTCTTTTCCCTCCCGTCTAAATCTGTAGTAGCTAGAATGCTTTCTTTACCATTCATTTGCAAAGAACTGAATTAGCTTTCTAAAAATAGGTAAGYGTACCTTTTAAATCGCAGGAAAAGGTAAATTTAAGGCAAGCCCATAGGCTAACAAATTTACATGAGCATAAGTGAAAGCAAAATTGAATCCTAAGAGTAGTGGTAAGTAAATACTTAGTGAATAATGAACAAAAAAGAATATAGATCTTGCTTCAAAAAATTGTGAACTTAGTCATTGAAGCTGGAGAAGTGGGTTCTCTTTCTGAGTATTAAAAATTATGTATGGCCAGCTGTATTTACATGCTTTTTGAAAGGAACTGATGTATATAATACTTTATCTTGAAATAGTCTTCTTTAAATAGTTATTGCCTTAGTTGCAAACAGGAAAAAAATCTGACAGTAGAGAATTAATGAAAATACATGACTGGATTTAGTACTTTCTGCTTTCAGTATAAATCTTTCAAATGGAAAAGAAAACATTGTTTTAAAGACAAGATAGTCTGCAGTCTTTTGTAAAGTTAAATTAAATAAGCATTTGTCGCTATACATCATAAATTTAGTTACTGTTTCTAGAACTTTAAGACAAATCTTAAAAAGGATTCTAGAGGATTATGAGAATAGGAACATCAGAGAGCTCTACATGTTGGGGTTTTTTTTCCCGCTGTGTGAGTCCAGGCTTGCCAGTCTGTACTTCCGGTCTTGTGCATTGAATTCTTTCTCAAATATTACTGAGAGGTGAACTTTTACTAATCCTTATATTCTTTGTGTAGCTTAGCTGTGACAGTGACAACATGGGGAAAGGCTGCGCTTCTGGGTGTTTTTATCTTACCACTTTCAACAGTCTCTCCTTACCAATGCCAGCTTTCAATTTAGAGTTGTCCCATGTAGATCTGAGATTTATTTTTTCACATTTCTGTAAGTTACATTTCTCAAAACTGTAAAAAAAGTTTAGATTACCTCCCATATGACTGATTTAAAGGAATAAGGGACTCATTTATTTAAAAATACCACCACCATTTAAATGGAAGAAAGTGGTTGGGATGGTTTGAGGGACTTGCCTCCTCTCTATGGTACTTACTCATTAATATCTGAATTTCTCCTTGGACTTGTGAAAATATATCTGAAGACAAATATTTATGTCACTGGAAAAAAGCCAACAAAAGTTAGTGTTTACTTTTATTCCCAACCTCCAGTTTTACAGCATGGATACTCCTAGATTTTAGTTTTATGTTCTGCAGACTTCTTCATCTATTGCCCCTGTCCAGTAGACCATTTTTTGTTTAAGGTTTCTTGCTTTAATATGTCTCCTCCTCTCCCACAGTTAAGTGACTTGAATCTTAATTGTGGCTMTTAGGCCAACATCTGTGTGGTTTATCTAGGATATCAGATCTATTCCGGTCAAGAGTAAGCAGTGATCAAGAATCCAACATGAAGGGGGAGGCATGCAGTCGGTAGCCAAAATRACTGACCTCCTGTATCTTGACAGCTATTGCGCCTGGAAGACTTTATTTTCCAGATGTTTTTGATCCATTTCTTTTTCTGAATGACTCTTAAAGTTGCTTAAGATTCTTGTGAGATGGCAAGTGAACTTAACTAAAAGAACTAGTGCTTATACCKTTCTATTGAAAATAGAGGCTGTGTGGTAATTCGTTTATTTTAGTAAGGTTTGCACCTTGGCTTTGTAGCTTTTTTTGGCCCATCAACATAGCCAGGGTCCTGCAGATTTCTCCTTACAGGGATTTTGTATTACAGCTGTCTTATTTCATGCAGATCAGGATGCCACAGGTACAGTGGTCAGTGAAATATCAGGTGCAGTGGTTTATGATGCTGGAAACCTTAGCAGCATTTTCAGGAATTTGAAAGAAATATTATTATTTTTGAATATAGTCATTTTTCTCAGTCCTTGTATAGGTTTTTCTTACCATACTTCTGGTAGTTTTCCACCTGTTCTCAAGAGTTCAGGACTACAAGGTTGGTGCCAACCTTACCTACATTCAGGAGCAGTCAGTTTTGTTCATTCCTTCAGTTTTAGCAAAATGCTGGAAACAGCAGAAAGGCAGATAAAATTACCAGTTGCAAAATAAGTAGTATTTTTTCATTTGATACCAAAATATCTGGACACTTTTTATTTAATTAAGTAAAAATATATTTTGAAAGATTAGCCTTAGAAAAATAAGTTCTTGGTAATAGACACACAGTTTGTAGTGAGTCTGTTGTCAAATCATGCTTCAAAAATCATGCTTCAAACATGCTTGGAAATATGTATTATTCATGTACTCACATCAGTTTTGATGCTATCCAGTGCTAACAAATTNACCATAGTTTCAGACCTTACCATAGTTTCAGACCTTTTTCTTGGTGTGATAGCAATAGCTGAACTTTGTTACCTTTGGTTCATTTTGTTGAAGTCGCTCGTATTCTGGACTCTGCCTCAGGCATTCCCTTAAGTCCMTTTTATGTCTCTGACAGAGCTGAATCCTAGTCTCCAAGGTGAGGCTGAAACCTAATTCTAATATGCAACTGTAGCTCCCAAGTTTGTGACCTGTTAGAGTACTTATAGTAATTTTGTTCTTACAGTAAGTGAAAATGTGTTAAACGGACAGGAATTAATTGTATTTTTGGAAGTCTTTAGTTCTAAAAGAAGAATCAAGTTACTGTTCATTACCTCAGTACCAGAGAATTGATTTGGATTTCTGTGAAACTGAGCYATATTGGCTGCAAACAGGAATTTGTTCTTGGAAGGATAACGGCAACCAGCCTCTTACCCTTGTTTACACTGCAAAAGGTACATAGGAAAAGAACAGGACTCTCCTCCAGCGTTCACTCTGTGTAATTAAAACATGAAAAGTACTGCTGGTTTGGCTCGTTTTCTAAACAAATGTTAGAGCAAACATTCAAAATGAAGGAGAGCCAAGCCAAAGTTGCAAAATTTTCTGCTGTCAGGAATTTGTGTGTATGAATTCAGATGCTTGAGTTTTGGCAACTTCCTTACGTCCTGTCCGTCCCAAAAAATTCAGACTTACAGGGTTATAGCTATGACTGTACTCAGCTACCCAGTGACTTAAGTGATGCTCATTTGAGAGGTGAAAATCAAGATGAATTTCAGCCTGATTCTCTCAACGAGTGAGAATTTCTTTGCATGTTGGTGGTAGTTGTTTTGTGCCTAAGGCTAATGGTATCTGTGTCTTCACACGTATCTTTTCCAACTGTATCATACTGGCTTGAACGCTCCTGATGTACCTTGAAAATTACAGGCAGAGAATGAGCATACAAATACACAAATCATTTGGCAGAATATTTTATTTGTTGTTATCCTTGGGAAAAGATTAAAAGAAAGCRTACAAACAACCAAGGAAAGAAGTAGTCTTAAGAACTTGATGCATTCAGATAAGGTACATAAGCTTAGTGAAAGATATTTGCAAAGGCAACTGAAGAAAGTTTGTTGCCAGTCTATCTGACTGATAAAAAGTCTGTCACACTAATGGTGCTGTGCCTTGAAGGGCAGGTTCATTGGTGACCTCTGATTTGTCCCCGATGCTTTGTAGCCATTCTGAAGTTCATCTCAAGAATGTAAGTCTCAAAAGCTAATGTGTTGAGGGGTGTCTGTATGTATATACTTTGCATACTTACATGCATTTGTATATGTAGAGAAAGAAGGAAAGCGATTCTGATGAGGGATGCAAGTAGAGCATCTGCAGGAAGAATTACGTTTTCTCATCTACCCTCTCCCAGTATAAAGTAGTCCTGAGACAGAGAGCTTTGCTAAAGTCATTTGAAAGAGCTTTGTCTGATGTTTGTTTTTATCCTTATATTTTTAAACTGAATCCTTGCTTGTTTAAATACTTAATAATGAAGTAAAGAAAATCAATTTTTTCAGACAAATTGCCTTGACTGGTTTTTGGAGATCACTGTACAAAGCTCAGAATGTTCTGGCTTGTAAGCAGAGGTGTGGAAAGGTTGTTAGGGATCTTGCCTCTCATGTAAAAAACTACCAAAGATCCCCAAGCCATTGCTAAAAACTCTGCCTAGCCTGTTCTTAAATAAAAATTCCTTAGCTTCCCCACATAACTTGATCCTGTGTTTAAGCTATTATTGGTCATGAAAGGAGAAAGGAGGAGAGTTCAACATTGTTTCTGTCTAATTGAGGTCTGTCTGTCTTGAAATTAARTTGTCTACTTATTGTCCTCAATGAATGGGAGAATGGCCGAATGTCAGCTGTTTTTTCATGTCTTAAAAATTTGATTTATCTCCCCATACTCAGTATTCTCATTTCCAGGCTAAATAAACAGCATTTTTTCAACCTCACAGAAGTTATGTTTTAAAAACATCTTACACTTTTCTTGCTTTCCAGTCTCCAGTTTGCTGTCTTTTTTGTAAAGGACCATGGTAGAACTAGACTCAGTCTCCAGCAGCAAAAAAAATAGAACAAAATAATGAGATTTCATGTTTTAGACTAATATGTTTCAGAATTCTATTTCTCTTTCAAAGCTATTTCATTGTGTCCAGAGTTTCAGTCTCAGTCTTTCGTCTGAGATGCTTGATATCTTAGTGCTACATTTACATCCATGTTGCTCTCATGCTTTGAACTTCTTTCCTGATTTTCTTATGAAGATTGTAATTGACAGTGGTTACCTGAAAATTAGTTGCAGCCTCTGCAAGGACATTGTCATAAGCCAGTTTGTGAAATGTGCTTCTTATTTCATTATTCCAGTTGTTGGAATCCTAAATGTTGAGCTTAGTAGGGGCATTTGAAAGACCTCATTGGTCTTTCTTCCAGTTTGTCAGAGAAAACCTCATACTAACTCTTGGAATAGTTTTTCCAGACAGTTATGCAGCCCTTTAATAGAATTTTCAGCCAGACTTATGTTTCTTTAATTTGCTGAGGAACTACAGGAGCCACAAAGGGCTTACTCAGTAGCTGTAAACTGAAATGCTACTTCTTTTTGCCTGTCTGCATGCCAGTCAGTCCGTCAGAGAGAGAAGTTAGTGGGGCTTGATGTGATTCCATTTTAATTGCCATATTACCCTACACTGTTTTGAAATGGACTACAATGTTATTTTCTTGTGCTTAGTATGGACTTTGGACTGACTGACGTAATAATTCCCTTGGTACTCCTGGCTTCTTTTAAAATAGGTGTTTGCTTTCTGGTTTTTGAGTGATTGCTARTGCTTCAGAAAATGCTTTTACTTGGTTCTTAAAGTCCACTCCAGAGTACTTAGCCTATCACCCCTTTTTATGCAGTATTGTGACTTTCTTGGGTATATTGTAAATTTTTCTTTTATAATCTATGAAATGCTGAGTGTGAACTGGCCTTTTTTTCTGCTAACACTCTTACAGTTTTAATCATCTGAGTACAAAGCTTGTACAATGTGAAAGGAACACTTCATATCTCTTGCAGTTCTCAAGGCAGGATGCAGGTCTCCCTTGAGTTGACATGGAACATCTTCAAAGTGAAGCTAAAATCTGGTTTCTGAGTTGGGCTGGATGGGATAAGAACATGGGAGGTAAAGGAAAAGACTGTGAGTGAAGACAAGGAGAGAGCTACAGATGTCACCTTTCCATTAGCCTTCCAGCACTCAGTTAAACCTTGATGTGGGATCTTGGCTCTTCCCAACTTCTCACCCATTTTCCTTTCCTATCTTCCACTGCCTTTACTGTCCTGTAATATCTTGAGCTATCGCAGCTTCTCTTCCCAAAGAGGGTTTTCCTACTGCTCTTGGTATTCCCCTGCCTCCACGTAGGTGGAGTAGTTTTCCTGACTGCTCCTTCCCCAAAGCAGTATCGATGTGAGTTTGTTGCACTGGGGAGAACATCCCTAGGCGAATGCAGAGAAAATTATTCTGCTTGGTGAGTGGCAAGAGCTCCAGCTAACTGCTGAACATGTCTAGGGCAAGGGGTGAGGTTCTCCTCCAATGCTCTGTGACACGAGGCAGGCATTGGGCAGTGGCATTTGCYTGCCGTACTTCTGCTGCAGCTTGATGTGAAAGTAAATCTTTTTACAAATATCTCACCGTTCTCCTAGTTTGAAGATATTTCAGTAACAAGATACGAAATGTTTTAGGCATTTAGACATACTGTTTCCAATTATTGTCTTCTCCATCTATTCATTTAGTTTAGTTTTGGCTTTTGACAGTGTATAAGCTATTGTTTCCTTTTCAACTACAGCTAAAATTTACCATGAAAGAAATTTTCTGAAGAACAAGGTTAATCTACCTATATTATAAAAATGTAATGCCCAAGAATATCCAGAAACTCTGTGTAATTTTGGATTAATTTCTTGTGCTGGTAATAAAATTGTTATGTTATGTGTGGGAAGGAATATAGCCCATAATTGCTAGTCTCATTTTTTTCCATCTCTGTCATCTGTGAAATCCTAAATTTGAAAGAATTTTAAATGTTCCTTCCAGAAGGCAAGATCACATGGTTCCCAGCATATCAAAGCAACGGAAATATTTTAATGTAAAGCAACAGATGGGTTTGGATTCTAATTATAAACATCGTGATACATGAGTGGACTTAGGCAATTTAGCTGATTCCATATTTTGCAAAAGTTGTTTCCAGGTAATGGGTTGAGCTGCAATTAAACACTATAAAGTTGATAGAGGAAAAAATAGAAAAAAGAAAAAAGGAAAAAGGGAAATACAGTACTGAGCCAGCATCAGTATTTTAAATTATATTGTTTGACTTCACTGGAGAAGTACAGTGCATTTCAAGTTTACAGAAGTGATGGCAATGTTTGTTTCTTCATAACCTGAATTGTATATCTCATCGTCATTAGAAAACACTGTCATTAGGTATTTCCAGCAATAGAGTCATCATAACATTACTGAAAAGCATTTAATATTAGTGCAGACAGGAGGGAAAAAAAAATTCCTGTGCGCTTCCAAAAAGTGGGAGTGACGCATCCTGGAAYTGCAATCACATCTTCGAGGCTGCTGTGAGGAACAGCTGAAATGGTTGTAATTCTGCTGTGAAAGCCTGCTGCTGCCCATTGCTTTGCAGGAATGATTTTATCTTTTGCCAGCGTAGCCTGGACTCTGAATAACTGTTCCTTCAGAAACAACATTTACATGTTGCCTTCTGGTAATGTATTCATAAAGACAGAAAGAGTAAATATTAAGTTATGCAATGTGTTCAAAAGCTGTTACAAAGATTAGTTGTTAATAATTTAGGAAATTAATAAATAACCGCATTGTCATGCTTCTTTATGATCTTTATTCTTCTGGTACTGCATAGAAATCTAGTTTACTTTCCCTTCCTGCTTATCTAGTCATACTCTCATGCTTCCTGTCACTTTGCTTTACTGTCATTGCTCATCAGTTTCCCTTTGAGTGTGTTAGTTACAGCCACTGCTATGGCTTTCTGAGCGCTGTTTCAGTTAATTCTTGAATGAAGCATAATGTGAGTTACAGGTGGCTGTATAATAAGTGATATGCCTGCCCTCCAAAGGCAAAATGTAGGGTTTTTTTTCACTTGTGGCAGGGCTTCATCTAGTAAGTCCTCAATACTAACSATTTCAGGAAAACTCATGAACTTTCTCATACTCTTTTGCAGGGGGTTTCCCAAGAAAACAGGCAGAACTGCCAGGATAGCATCAGATGAAGAGATTCAAGGGTCAAAAGATGCTGTAATTCAGGATCTGGAAAGAAAGCTTCGTTTCAAAGAAGACCTTTTGAACAATGGGCAACCGGTACGAAAACATAAAACACTCTGGGGAAAGGGAGGGGGCATCAAGGGTACTTTTTCAGATATCCCATGTATAAATTAGATGTATACATTGTCAATATAGTATTTTTTATGTTTTAGAAATTAATTAATTTTTATTGAATTTTCCAAGGCGTAAGCAAACTCTTTGTTTTGGCCTATCGGTTCCTTAGTTTGGAATTAGCAAAGCAGCGGAGGTCTGCAAGCTGATGAGCCCCTGCAGCAACCCTGTGCCATATGGCAGCCCAGGGGCTGCTCCAGCCTCCTTAGAGGCTGCTTCAGCCTCCTTAGAGGCCGTCTTGGCTTTGGCTGTTCATCACTGTCAGGGAGCACTCGGTCAGCGTGAGCGTAGCCTTCGCTCAGCCGGGCCCATTTGCCATGCTGCCCAACAAGGCGAGCTGGGAAGCGTTAGGTGGTGCGTGGACATCGCAGGCAGTTCATGCGCTGGCAGCTGGGCATCGTTACATCCTGTGACTGAGCCACTTTCTGCACCAACTTAAAGCTACTAATGGAAGCACTTTACCAAGGGCTAACAATCTACTTGAAAAAAAATAGAGAGAGATAAAACGGGCAGGTGTAACAAACACTTGAAGCATACTGYGGCAAAGTTCTCTGTTAATTTTTGTGCATTTTAAGATTTGCAGAAAAAGATAAAATACTTCTTCCTGCTAAGAGGTGATAAGAAGCACCTTAGAACATCTAGAACTCTCCTAGAACTTGATTAGTTATTAAAGGAATGATTAGAATGTCTCTGAAGCAGAAATCTTCTTTTTAAAGAAGAAMGTAACTTAAAAAACTGCAAGCTGTCATCCACATTTTGTCTCTGAAAGGTTTTCAGAGGGATCTGAATGTCTTGTGATACCTTTATGTCACTGAAAGTTGCCTAGGTCTGTTAGAGTGTCTGCAGTGCAGTGCAGGCCTGTTGATTTAGACTCACTGCTCCAGAGGTGCCGAATTCACAGCAAGGAGGATGGCATGAAATGGGGTTGTGTTAAGAGTGACTAGCACTGTGGTGCCTGCCTTCCACCCTGGCTGCACAGAGTCTGGCAGTTCCCTTCAGCAGTTGAGCAGAATCACCCTTCAAGTGCAGAAGTTCAGGTTTTTCATGGGAGGTGAGCTGAACGTGGCTGTTGATGCCTATTTTGGAAAGTGAGCGAGATGTTTGGCCTCGACCTATGAGTGGAATGTCCTGAGAAAGCCCACATGGCCCYGGGAAAGCAAGCTGGGATCAGGTGACGTGGTCGCTTGAACCTAGTTGACTCTGCTTTCGTGCTTGCCTTGAGGCTTTGGCCTTGCAGATGCCTGCCCTGGGTGATTCTGTTCGTGTCATCGTGGCTGAGGGCCCTGGGAGGGATCACAGAAGAAATTAAAGTGAAGAAAAGTTCAGGAGTTGTTTAGAAGCTCCATAACTAAGCCAAGAMTAGTACCCAGTTTTCATAAATCTTAGCCTGATGCTTTAAATATAATGTCACATCTTTCTAAAATGAAATAAAATTATTTTTTAAGTAGAAGCGTTAAGTAGATCTAACATTTTACATTTTTTTTTCCCTGTATTCAGTAGAGTTATTTAACCATGCAGTGAGTTTGCTTTTCACTTGCTGACAGAATTATGCAGTGTTGGTTTGTGAGAAATTAGGTGCATGGAATGTGTTACTGAATGTAGAAGGAAAAATAATAATGGAATAATTGTATACTTACAAGGCCTTTTTTTTTCTTTTAACTTTCTTTTCCTTGTGAGTATAAACTGCCACTGTTTCTTTTTAAGCACTGTCCTTAGTTTGCAAAAGGAAGAAAAGAAATAGGGTTAAAAATCTGAAAGACTTTTTTTTCATAAAGTTTTTTTTTTTTTTTTTTTTTTCTTTCTTCAAAATAATCAAGTAGGGTAATATCTCTGTGGCATTTTTGGCAGAGTTTTCTGCCCTGTAGTTCTAACATGGAAATTAAGCAGAACGACTAGAAGTAAGATTTGGGTTGATTTGACATGCACTTTTCTGATGGCTATGCTGATTTAAGTGGTTTCTATTGCTCACTCATGTCCAAGTTCCTGGCATGAGGGTGGAAACAAATGGCAGTCAGGACAAGGGTTGATTAAACCAGAAGAGCCACTGGTAATGCAAAAAAAATGCATTACAAACTGTAGCAGAGATTTTTGGTTAGAAACATATTGCTGCTCTCTCTTGTGAACGTTATTTTAAATTAAATTTCTGCTGCTTCGAAAGGGGAAAAAGAAATGTTTGTTTTAATGTTTGTTTCTAATTTTCATAAAAAGGTTCGAGGTGGGGAGCAGAATGAATTAGCTAGTTCCTAAGTAGCCATTTTCTGGATTCTCTCTGTGGCAGTTTGATTGTCACCTGAGTGACAGCCGTGGGCGATGTTTTAAAAGCAGCACAAAAGTTGTGTGCCACATATGCCTTAGTCTTCCAGTCCTGTTTGTGTATTTGCCTGAGCAATATTTGCAGGAAATGATTCTTTATTCACGAATATTTGTACCACTGTTTCCTGCTTATTTCTCTTTAGAAATTGTAATCCTGCTTAGAAGATGTGTTTACTTTCTGTCAAAATCAATTTAATGTCACAAACAGATTAATCAGTTCATGTAGTGGAGAAAAAGCAGAGGTACTATTATAATACAAAAAGCCACTTTTCTGTTTAAGTGCTTTTTACAACTAAAAACAGAGAGTAAACAATACAGAAAATGTGATACAGAAGCAAATTCTGAATAATTTTCAACTTTCGCCATGGAAGCCGTACTTACTCTTTAACTGCCTTATAGTTCTTACTGAGAAACAATAAGTTTTCTTTCTTTTTTTTTCTTCTTCTCCCCTCCCCCCCTTTTTTTTTTAATTCTTTGTCCAGAAGTTGACGTATGAGGAAAAAATGGCTCGCCGGCTGCTGGGCGCCGACAGCGCCGCGACCGTCTTCAGTATCCAAGAACCGGAAGAGGAGCCGGCCTTACAGGTGCTGCCTCACTCTGCACGTTCACGGGAAAATAAAATAAAAAATTCCCTTTCTTTTTTTCTCGCAGGCCTATATAAGACAGTAAATAACACAAGATAGGATGGTTTTGATTACAGAAGTCATATGTTATATATCAGTGAAGTAAACTGGAGAATCACATGCATATTGCTCAGTTTTTCCATACTGAATAAGGCTGAGAATTCTCAAATGTCTGCTTTCCACTTTAAACTCTTCCGTTAATCCTATTCTGTCCTGACCTTTAAGTCTCTCAAGGCAAAAATACATCTACTATCTTGAAACCATCTTGCCTTTCTGTGTGTAATCTGCACTTTTTGGATGCAGACCAAAAAACACAGCAGCAAGCCTGCTTGGAAGGCCAGGTACACATTCCCTAGAGTCTGTTGAGATGCCAGAGCCGCTCTTCAGAGCTGCGTAGTGTCTGTTTGCTTACGTTACCACACGCAGTATGTTCTGCTGGTAGAAACTCTGGAAGATTGTCATGGATTCTTCTGGTCTTCTTTCTGCCTCTTCATCTTTTCTTCTGCCCTTACAGGAAGTTCGCTCTATTGATGCTTCTGTAGTGAGGCCTGTGGATATTCAAAAGGTTAATGTTTTCACSTTCTTTCTTGTTTTTCTTATCCACTGTTTTTTTTTAACCTGTTGTCTTTACCCTTTCCCTGCTCCTGCTCTTGGTTAATAAGAAGAGGTCCTCTAGGTTTTAATAACTGAGGAGGTGCACTCCCTCCGCATCCTAGGCTCTATCTATATGCCTAAGCATCTGAGTGTAGTGATGATGTGCTCTAGTATCTTTCTGCAGGAATGCTAACACACACTGGTACTAACTGTCTTGCATCCAAATCAGCTGCTCTTATATAAAATAATCTGTGTGCTTCATGATTTGCTTTTGTGATAAACTTTCAGGGAACAAAGAAATAAAAAATATCTAGAGTTTATTAAGGTCAACTTCTCTTATCATATTTTCCTCCTTTATGATTAGATGTGTAGTTACTGTCTGTTGTTACCATTGACATGCAGTAGAAAGTCTGCATGTCATTCCTAGACCAAAGTCAAAGATAGAAGATGAGGTCTGTGAAATGTGGTTTTTCGTTTGTTAAATAAAAAAGGGCCAGAGACAATCACTGAAGATCATTTTTGAAAGAGTACCTAAATCTCTGTTGACTGAGAGAACTGGCTAATGTAGATTTTTTTTTTCTTCTCCTTCTGAACTTTTTTTATATTCTGCCATTATCTTGCCATTACTGAGAGCAGGACATTCTTACTGTGCGTAGATGGAGTGAACAGTTCAAGAAAAGAAATACTGTGTATGTCACAGTAATGTTTCCCAGCATCTAAAAAGCACATTTAAACAAGTAATGGTGTTCTACAGTGGATGAAATATTCTACTCTTCTTTCTAAATCTGGGCTGTACTTATGACAAAATGTTTTTCTAAGCAAGAATTTGATACTTTTGGTCAAACAAAGGGGAATATGGTAACAGAAGTGAAGGGTGGAAAGTATCAGGGTTTGCCAGTGGTGCCATTTTCTTGTTGTTGCAAGCAACTGTAAATAAAATCATTGTAGCCTTCGGGTGCAGCCTCCAGTACAGTTRTGTGGAAATTGCAGATGTGAACCAGATGGTCTTTTGGACATCTGGAAGTAAAACCTGCCCTAAATCTGTGTGTACCCTCAAGGAAATATTAGTATATGTCTTTCCTCTTTATGAACTGCTTCAGGATACTTTTATTCTTACAGGCTTTTTTTAAAAAATGGGAAGAAAGCAACCAGTGACTTTCTTTCCCCTTATAAATTAGACCTTAAGACAACATGAAATACAGTTTTTGCGTCATACCAGATGTCTTCATTGTTTCATAGGGAAGTTATTTGAAGGCATGGATTGTAGTGTTTTTCTTCAACAAGATACAGTTTCCGTCTATATGTAAAACCCTAATGGATTATCAAAGATCAGTAGAATAAAAAAAAAAATCATTAAAAATGCATCTTGCTAAGCAATGTGTTGAAGCTGGACCACTAATACATAGCTTTCTTGTTTGACAGGAGTATAAGGTCTCCAGCTTTGAGCAAAGACTGATCAGTGAAATTGAATACAGGCTGGAGAGATCTCCTGTGGAGGAATCAGATGATGAAGTGCAACATGGAGATGATCCTTTTGATAACAACGTGTCACCATATTTTGAGATCAAGCTGAAGCATTACAAAATCTTTGAGGGAATGCCAGTCACATTTACATGCAAGGTGGCAGGAAATCCAAAGCCAAAGGTAAGGAAAGAGGGTGAACATTTCTAGAAGCACTCTAAAGACTGCCTTCTTGTGCTTACCTTAGAATAAGCCCCTGGACAGTGGACTGTATACTACAGAAATAGCAGAAGTTCTCTTCTGAGATCATAGGAATTATGTGGTTGATGTCAACCAAAATCTGACTTCCGTGTCTAGCATACCCCTTCCTGAGACTTTATTTCAGTTACTTTCCCTAAAAGTGCTATTTTTGTCATTTTTAGAGTTACATTCAGGGTAGATACGTACCAGAGAATGCAGTATAATTCTCTAAATCCCCGTGGAAGCTGGCACAGTGATCCCAAAAGCAGCCTTGCCAGGTTACCATGGGTGATTAGCTCAGGCACAGCAATGCAAAAATACGTTGCGTCTGGTTCGGAAGCCACTGGGGGCCTCTGCTTTCTACAGCATTACACAGTTTATAGCTACACACTCCAAGAAGGCTAAATCTTGTTGACAGCTGAAGGCAAATTAAAAAACAGCAAGCTCCCATATATCCTGATAGCAAGAAGAACATGGTGGTGGTGKTCATGATGATGAACTTCTGAGGAACTTCTGGACTTCATTTCTACAAACGTAGAAGTACCAGTCGCTGTGATAGTGGTAGTCTGGAATAATATCTCTCCTTGTTAGGTCATGCTTAACCATTTCAAAAATCGCCCAGCAATCAACTGATTAGTACTGCAGCTCACAAATAGCAGCAGCTGCCAGGGAGGTTGTTGCAGCTCTTACAGAGACCTCTCAGGTAGGATGCCCATCACCACAGCAGCAAGGGCCACAGCTGTATCYGAAACTCTTACCTAGGTATATGGGCTTTTGCCTAGGTATTTAGRCTTTTGAACAGAGATAAAACCAAATGATTTGACATGTCCAGTCATGGCTATAAATGGTATTTACACAAACTGTAAAAAAGAAAAAAATGGGCTTTTTCAGGTAGCAAAGGAAGAATWACAGGTAGCTATAGCAATGTCTATGTTGGCAAGTGTTGCAGACCAAGARGAGCACATCAATACAGTGAAATATCCCTCCGTGCACAGATGGCTTCAGGAGATTCTCACTTTGTGCTCAGTCTCACCTTGTGCTCCTGTAGCCTGAAGCAGATGCAGCACATGAGATGTGTTCTCAGAGCACATATTCTGGCTTGGCTTTGTCTGAAGGGAATCCAGCTTGTGTGCTCCAAGGCCACTCCACAATGTGAAGTTCTGGGTTTATGTTACAAGAGCTAGGGTGGAAGGCAAATCAGTTCATTGGCGCTGGAGGTGCAGTGTGATGGAGAGGAGTTGGGTTTGCCCAGGGCTTGTGAGTGAGATGCTGAGCGACCTGTTGTGAGTCAGCCTCAGCCAACTGCAGCCGTTCCCTGATTTTCACAGCTTTCAATTAAGGAGGAGTTTCAGAGTCAGCTTAATCTGATTCAAGGCAGATGAAAGAGGATGTCACTTCTTGCCTCCCTCGCCCTCCTCGCGTTGGCATTAGGGAATGCACAGCTGGGAAGGAGCATCGGGAGTGCTTCCCGGAGTCCTTGCACCGGAAGGGCGAYGTGTCTGGGGCGAACGTGTCCCATCCGTGTCAGCGTGCGCTCTAGGAAGGGAGCTGCTCTTGCACCTGGACTGTGACCCTTTATTCCATTCACTTGCAGATGCTTTCTGAGATTTCTTAAATTACTTGGGAGGGAACCAATTTTTGGTCCCCTTGGATAAGCTACTTGTGAGCTGCACTGCGCAAACGCCAGAGGCTGCAGGACCTTCCTTGGGGAGCGCCAAGATGGCAATTTGGAAATACCCCGTGGTGGAAGGTGGCCTTTCTGCTGCCATTTGTCAAAGCTGCAAGTGTTGCTGCTGAGTAAATTCTTTACTTTGGCAAATGAAAAGCTGGAAATAATTTACTAACCTAAAGCTCCTCCCTTCTAAGTGTTCTGTCAGCTCTGGCAAAGAGTGGCTCTGGGAAGGACTGCAGTGTTTCGGAAATCTGGCATTCATTATGAGGGATTTTTCGAAGCAAGGTTATTGGCTTGATTATTTTTTCCCCTGAACATGCCATGTAAATTGAATACCGATGTGCAAATTCTGTCTTCATAAATATGACTCTTAAAATCTGAATCTACTTCTGTTGTAGCCTTCAGCATATGTAAAACTATTTTCTCATTAAAATGAGAACTTTTGGTGATATGAAAGGGATTATGGATTATTTCTTTTTAAGGGATATTTCTCTTTGGAATTAGGATATTGCTATAAAAAAGATTAAATGAGACTTGAATGTAGCACAGACCTTGTACTGCTCTCTCTTGACATGGCTGAATATAATTCATAGTGATTAAAAATGACTGTGCTGCCCAAGATGAAAAGCCCTTTTGTACTGTGTATTCCATTGTATTTCTAGTCATTACACATTGGTTTCTGAAAATCTGGTACAAATAAAGGCAATCCAGATGCTCTGTTCAGTGCTTACATAGTTTAATGGTACATTTATTAAAAGGTATCCTAGAAAGAAAATACTTCAATGAGGGCCAGTGTATCCAGTAGTGTTAGTGTTTTACTTATTAACTCCATTTCAGATAAAGACAGTATGAAGTATTTGCTAAGCATAAGTAAAAAAACACTGATGCCAGTGCTTTAAAACTTAGTGAAAATGAGTATGGTACAACCTGTGCATGACATTTGGCTGTGTGGTTCAGTTAATATTTGCATCTATTTCCATTGAATAGTTGCTGGCATGTCTCCTGATGCTTCAGATAAGCGCCTTGTTCTTCAGTAACGCCTCCTTCCTGCAGGGGATTCCGGGCAGCGTTGGGAAACGCAGGCAGCCTGCGAGTCGGGACTCATTCGGGAGCGCGGGCGCGGGAGCATCCCGGGCAGCTCCAACAGGCGCCCAGCAGCGCCCGGCAAGGCCCTCCCGAGGCTTTCGCCAGCGCCGCGGGCTCCTGACAGGCAGAATGGGGAGCAAGTGGAACCAGCTAGTGAGGAAATGAAATCATTCCACGTTGCACATCATGCTCCTTGATATGAAAGCCATACCTGGCAACTAAGTTTTAAGGGAAATTTCCACTCATCTCCTCCAATACACACCACCCTCCAGCCTATTGTGTTTTAGTGAAATTTGGAAGTATTTCCTTAATTTTCCCCCCGACTGAATGAACCTTCAGGAATTATTCTTTGTCACTTAATTTTTACTGGACAACAAGCACCTTTTTCTCACTAAAAGATACCCAYGTCAGGAATTACGCTAAGGGGAATTTATTTGCTTTCCCCTGCTAAAGGGTCCCGGTAATGCCGCGACCCGACCACCCACTGCTCCCTCCGCAGGCGGGAGGGCTCTGCCCCCCGCGTTGCGCTGGTGCTGCCTTCCCGCTGCTCCGTTGCACTGGTGCTGCCTTCCCGCTGCCACTCCGCTCCGTGTCTCGCTGGCGCAGCGGGAGTCGGGGGCGCTCTGGTCTGCCTGCTCCTCCTCCCGCCGCAGCAGGGACTACCGGAGCAGAAGAGAGGCCTCTGGGGATCCCTGGGTCAGCCTGGACACAGATCAGCCTCTTAAAGCTCTGGGTTAATCCATCCCAAGCCCCATTTGGAGCTGGTATCTCTACCTGCTTTCCGTCCGTGTATATTCTTATATATGTTTTGATGCATATGCCATATGTTTCCCTTGGTTTTCAGCAGGATACAAATCGGAATTTTATCTTTATTTTTAAAATACAGGGGAAAAAAAAAMCCTACAAAACCTTATTCAAAATAGTTGGAGCTTTTTTTTTGCCCTCAAGTAGGAAAAACACATACATGCTTTTTGTGTAATTTAGAAATTGCTGTCAGATATTATTCTGCATACATCATTTTTTGGCTCACCAAAAGTAGTTCTTGGGTCAGCCAGAGAATAAAATTATGCATCAAAAGTAATGGAAAAGGTCTCCGTTCGATAGCTAATTTAACTTGGAAGTGGAGTGTTGCTGGCCTGCGGTCACTGAAGAGCATCCCTGTGTGTAACGCTGAGCTGCGCGGGAGCGTTTCCTGCCCCGCGAAGCCGCCCGGCCCATGGATGGTGCCGCTGCCGGTGCCCACGGGTCCTGCGCGCTCGGCTCTCGCTGCGGCCCCCGGGCAGCGCCGGGCCTTGCGACGGGGCTGCAGCGAACGGGCGCTGCTGCAGGGACACCCCGGCTTCTCTTCTGTTAATCTTCGGGCTGATTGTTCCCATAATCATCTTGTTTTGTGCTCCTGCTCTCTGAAGAGGCAGCAATCGCATTCTCCAGTGCTGTGCCCAGCCTTTTCAGATTTAACTAAACCAGAATTTTACTAAAATTGTCGTTCTATCTGATAAGGATTTCCTYATTGTAATTGTGTTTATTTAGAAGTCTTGAAATGTTCGAGGACTGTTTTGTCTCTGGGATGGGCACAACCCTTACACCTGTGTCTGTGTGTTACGTAAAGGTTCATCCTGCAGCCTTTCCCTTGGGAAGGTTGCTGTCCTCTAACGTGTCTTTACTGAAACCGGCCCATGGAGCAGAGCTCTGAACGTTTAGAGCAGTTAGGCTTAGAGCAGCRTGGTTTGCTAGCGGTGTTAGCTGGGAAATGACGGCCATAACTCCCCTCCTCTTACCTCCCGTCCTCGTGCTTTGTTTTTCGGTGCAGATTTATTGGTTTAAAGACGGGAAGCAAATTTCGAAACGGAGCGATCACTACCAAATTCAGAGAGGACCTGACGGAACTTGCTCGCTGCATACGGCAGCCTCCACCCTGGACGATGACGGGAACTACACGATTATGGCAGCCAACCCGCAGGTAAGTGAAGGTTTGGCTCCAGAGCAAACATGCTTCTGAACATAAATCTTTAGAAAACGATCTCATCTTACGTTTGCATGATTTAATTAAGTGATGAAGTCACCGTAAACTAAATAAATTAGAGATTTGTTTTCATCTTGCCTTAGTAGGGTGGGACYGCTCTATCTCAAGAGATTAGCGAGTCAACACCATTTTTTCTTCCTAAGGTTTGGCGTTTCAGAGAGGAGGGGTATTTTTTAGTCACTGCTTCTCCGTTTRTTTCCGCTGATGTCATCTCAGTGTAGCAGGCCTGGGTGTGCATGGGTAGCCTGTGTGTTGTGTGTGTGCTGGAAGTGGTCAGGGTGAGGAGCGGAGGCAGCCCCGCTGAGCTAGCGTCTCCGCTGCTCCCGGCGCTGATGGGGGCCCCGGAGGGGCTGGTCCTGCGGCTGCCGAGAGGGAGCTCCGCTGTGCCCATCCCGGAGCCGTTGGTGCTGCTTCCGAGCAGCACRCGGCCCTGCCCTCCCTTCCCCACGGGCCCCCATCGGACACAAGCAGGGCCCACACGATCGTGACTTTCCCAACGCACCTCTCCCGCAGCACAGCAAGCCGAGGGGAGTGATTTGCCCACGAGGAAGCAAGGCAGCAGCGCGGCTTAGGGATGCAGTGAATTATTCTCTTCTGTAGCACCCAAGTGCTTGCCAAGAGCAGGACTGCGAGCAGGATTACACTGCAACAAAACGAGCTCTCTCCGTGAGGCCGAGCTGAACCTGGAGGGGAGTGTTGTGCTGTGTTGTGCGCGTTGCTGGGTGACTCGGGCGACGCTTCCCTTCGGCGCTGGCGCCCGGCCCGGCCCCGGCTGCAGCGCCTGCGGGAGCTCCTGCCGCCCGGGGGAGCTCCTGCCGCCCGGCGCTTTGCGTGGGGCTCCACGTACACCAGTCATGCTGCACAGAAACAGCAGTCTGGCACCTTCTGCACATAAAAGAGCGTTGTGCTGTTGTGTTTGCAACCGTTAATATTGCACAAAGTCCCAACAAATGCAGAGTTGATAAATACTTGTATACCTGTGCACGGTGGGAAACAGATGCTGCTCTTCTCCCCGTTAGTGCTGTGTTAGCCTGTGTGCAGTTCCCCTGTGCACTATTAGTGCTTGATAAAGTCTTAGGGTACGTGATGGATAAACTGCCTTTGAAACCTGTCCCCGGGTAATTTCTGTACACAYATTTAGGGTCAACATCTAACATTTGCTATTCTCAGGAAAGTGTCATCTGTCACACCGCAGTTATCAGTGGTGTCTGTTTCCCACACTGGCTTCTGGGTGGGTAGTTAATGGTACTAAAGTGACAGGTTTCTATATTGTTCCTAGTTGGAGGCTGGAAAAGGCAGTTTTGTGAAATGATAAAATGCTGTGTCTGTGCTTGGAGAGGGACCAGAAGCAGCGTCCACTAAACAAAACATCTGTTTCACCAAGCCCATTCRAGCCTGTCTTCACAGTGTAATTTCCAAGTAAATATAGTTATATCTGCTAGCGTTAACTTGCTTTCCCTGTGTGTCCAACAATACAGTGGAGTTAAAGAGCAGCTAGGAGTTAACGTGCTCGCCTTTTGCAGTAAAAGATTGGGATTCCAATTCTTTTAAGTCATCCTGAGTGGAAACAATTTTGGCTCAGTTTCCTAAATTCTAATGGAAACTTGTCTACATCTCAAGCTATCGTGAAGTTAGGCAAATTTGGCAACCTTTCCTCAGGAAAAGCAAACTGCATCAATATAACGGAGCTCCTATCAGATTTCTAGCAAAAAAAAATCCCTGGGCTGTGGCTGCGTTTGGTCAGGGCCATTAGGACCACCGAAGCTCGGCACAGGAAGGCCCGTTCTCGGTTGGTAGAAGCAGGTTTAGTTCTCTGGAGTGAAGGGTGCAGGTCCTGCAAGCTCTGCCTSTTCACACCTCTGCAGAGCTGCACTTAGCCCCACCGGGCTCCCAAAGCAAAGGGCCCCTTTCTAGCACAGCCTGGGGACAGCTGGGTAACGGGCCCTGCACTGGGGTTCTGGCAGCAGTGAAATGTGCCCTAATTCAGAGCAAACGGGGCCCAGAGCGAAAGCGGCACAAAGCCCTGCCTGTCTCAGCCCTCTGGTGAGGGGTTACATCCCCCGGCTGAGCTCCCTCCAGTAGCTGTCTGTAACTGTGGGTTTGAGGATGGGTTTTTGTCATCTTCGGCCTCATTTTCACCTTCTTTTGCAAGGTGCACCCCCAGTCCTCGCTCTGTTGTTCCTGGCGCACTCGGCCATGTTCTCATGAACCCCTTGTCGCTCCCTCCCCTTGCCGAGTCCTTGGCCTCTCCGCACCCCGCGCTCCTCCCTGTCCCCGTCGGTGCTGCCTCGTGCATCGGGGTGGCCGGGCGCGACGCACGCGAGCGGCTGCGTCGCCTGCGAGCAGGGGCTAGCGGGCACTGGGGCCGACGGGAGCGCGGGGCTCGTGCCAGGCACCTCCAGTGGTCGGGGGCCACAGAAATTGCGCTTGCTAAGCTGTGGCTCAAGGCCTGAGCAAGCGGGACCTTTAAAAAGGGATTGAGATTATTACGTTGTTATACAAAGGTATATACATTTGTAATGCATTATACAYAGAGCCTTTATTGTCGGAGCTAGCAGAGACGTTCGTTTAAATATATAATATAGTTTCTGCTGTGGTTGTTAGCCTATAGAATTGCTAATGCAACRCTGAATTAGGCATTAAGCTAAACCGTGCTGATCTCCACTGGCTTCTGAGGCTTTGGGCAGGTTTTTCTGCGGATTYTCCTGGTCAGAGCTCCACGGTGCCCGTCTGCCCTCCAGGTGCCTTTACGTTTACCCGGTCGCTCCTGCAGCGCACTGGCTGCGGGCTGGGCCTGCCAGCAGCTCCAGGCTGCCCTCGGGAGCTCCCTGTTGTGACTGCGGCGGCCAGCCTGGCTCTGAACACCTGGAATACTGCTTGTTTGGGACACCAAGCAAAACTGAGTCCAGAACCAGCCATAGGAGTTGATGCATTTTACCARAGCTTCGTCATTCCCTGAGAATCACCCACACAGGCTGGAGTCTCCAATACCCAGTGATGCACCCGGAGGGATTCCTGTCCAAGCAAGGGTCTGTCTGCAGAGGGAACCCCTGGAACCCCTGAGCCCTTGGGCAGCTGTTTTGATTCCTGTGTCCTGGGCATCTGAGCTGTGACAGGCAGGGGGACCCCGAGTCTCTGCTAGGAGCCTGCAGCTTCATCAGGTGCCATGTCCCAGGGTGGCCCGGGCTCTTTGCTCTCCTGCCTTGCTTTTTTTTTTTTTTTTTTTTTTTTTTCCCCCCCATTTGCCAAACACAGAAGCCTCCCCAATACTCCCACACCAATAACTTAGCCAATATTGAGTCAGTATTACTGACTGTATAGCTGGTTGAAATAAAAATCTTTGACAGTGAAAAACAAACAAATAAATAAATAAATACATACATACATACATAAAAGCCTTGGAATATTTCAGCCATGTTGCAGCCTGCTACAGTCACAACTGCTGGTAGGTTTATGTCAGAAGCTGTCTTGACGAATGCTGTAACTGACCGTGCAAGGCAAGGTTGTGTTGCTTGCAGCAGGTGGGCACAAGGAAGGCATCAGGCTGGAATTTTAGCACGAGAACTTGCTTGGGCTTCCTAATGTTCCTCCTCTCCATCCTCCCAACAGGGCAGAGCGAGCTGCACTGGACGCCTTATGGTTCAGGCTGTGAATCAAAGAGGCCGTAGTCCCCGGACACCTCCTGGTCAGCCTCATTTTAGAAGGTACTTTATGCCTTTTCTGCATGTGTTTGTTTAAAATATGCTTTTGTAAAATGATTATGATTGCTAATGAATGTAAAGAAAGAAGGTAAGTGAGTGGACTGGCATACAGGAAGAAATTTCACCTCTGCTGCCTAAAAATTCCTGCATACCTAGAGTCATATGCAACCGCCAAATTTACRTGACCTTTAAGTATTTTGTGCATCTTCTCTAATCACTCAGCCTTGAGACGTTCCCTRATAATTACTCCATGTCTCCATTTACACTACAAGGTGCTGGGCAGGACCTTGTCACTTAMTGTTTAAAAAAAAAATCTCCCCTAATGGCAATAGGGATTCTAGTGGAAGTCTCAGCTTCCTGCTGAGTTAAGTATCCATTTAAAGAAAGAACAGAAATAACCCTGTACCACAAAGCTTAGATTTACATTCAAAATATTTTAGTAATTTGGTGATTTCAGTTCAGGTTCTCTTAAGGAATTAGGAGTCAGAAATAAAGTATTAAACTTATCTTTTGTGAAGCTTGTGATTAATTCACATCTCGATCTTTGGTTTAAGTCTTTGGACCATATAAGGGAATCTGTGCTTCAGAAAGCCTTTTTTCATTACAAAAGGGTTTTATGGGGCTGTTTAACACCGCGAGGCACCATTAGCCTGCACAAAACGCGCAGTCAGGTCACGCAGGCAGAGCTGGCTGCGAGGAGGTGGCCGGGCCGCAGCGCAGCGCTCTGCGCGCGGAGGCACCTGCCCTGCCTCGCGGCTGCAGCCGCGGGCGGCACCAGCCCACCGTGGGGACAGGGCTGCCCCAGAGCGGCGGGCACCAGGGATGGCAGTGCGTGCCACAGGGAAGCCAGGCTGGCTTCCCCTGCTCTCGTAGCAGGGAAGGTCCCTGCAAGTAAAGGGGTGGGTGCCCGTGGCAGGGCTGCCGCGACGGGCCCTGCCACGTCCACGCAAGGAGGAGCTGCTGTGAAGAGGCTGGCGGCGCCGCGTTGGTCGTGCAAGGGGTAGGAGGTGCCACCACGTGAGCAGGGGCCCCGGGCAGCTGCCACCCTGCACCTTCCTGAAGAAGGGACAGGCATCTGCTTCCGTTGGCGGCAGCCAGAGCGCTCGGATGACAATGGGGCAGGTTTGTTTTTTAAACCTCTCCAAATGCAGCTGAAACCTGAGGCTGCCTGTGTCTGGTATTTTATTTTTGACTYGCTGCAAGCCCTGAGGCATCTATGCTAGTTTTGGATGGGTACCCAGTAGGGTTGTGCATTATAAATAAGGAATTTCCATTTAGCAGTTTAATTAAAATTAGAGCAAAGGGAATGCTCACTTCCAGCATGATTGCCAGATTTGAAGGTCTCTTGCTAATTAAGTTTGCTTTCCTCGGGTCCGTTTCTGCTAGTCTTCAGCACAGTGCTGTTCATGTCTGGCTTTTTATGTCTGGCACCGCTTCTCACCATGCCCACCAGCCAGCCCTGCCTGACACGGGTGAAATGTGAGCACGGAATGCTCTAATATTCCTAAGGCAGGGTCCCACCGATGCCAGAGCCCTGTGCCCGCCACTACAGGGGGATGGTTCTCATAAACAYGTTTCCCATACTTTTGGTAAGTGATAGTGGTGGCAGTTAAGGTGCTGTCTTTATGTTTAGCTGGAAGCAACACAGACTTGCTCACAAGTACAGTTATTAGCTTTATTAGCATTGTAATTTACTATGCTGTTGTGAGACATTTTCCTGAAGAACTTTAAATGTCTTTTGGCAGAAGACCTTACCCTTTTTATCCGCACTACTTTACAGCTATTTTAACACATTTTCTCCATGGTTGTGCTTGTCTAGCTGTTACTGCTGCAGTTTCCTGCATTTTGCTTCGCTCGCYGACGTGCGCTGCGTGGCGCTGCAGGGGGGAAGGAGGTGGGAGCTGCTGCCGGGGCGCCCGCCCAGCAGAGCCCCTGATTAGCTCCAACAAGTGTGAGAGCTAAGAGTGAAAAGCAGCAACGCGCTTCCTGCCCTGCTCTAAATGAGAGGGTTAATTTGAACATCATCTCCCTTATCCAAATTAGGGATTGTGGCACTAAGACATTGGTGAAGCCTCCCCAGCCTCTTGCTCGCCGCCCTTCCTGGGCCCTTTCGCTTCTGGGTGTGCAGCGAGGCGGGCGCCTCCGCGCTGCCGCGAGCTCGGCTGGCGCCTGCCCCGGGCTGCTCCCGCCGCCCTCGCTGCCTGCGYGCCGCAGCTTCCAGTGACCCGCTGCCCGGGCACCCCACGCGTATTCCAGGTTCTTGACAGTCATCATTCCTGAACATCTGTAGTTTCTCCTTTAAAACCACAACATGTTTTAGAATAAAAACAACTCTAGGTTCACTTCTCAAGGTAAAGGCTTAAAAGTAGAGTGTGATTTTAGAGGAAATTTTATAAAGAAAAATGCATTATTCATTTCCAACCTTAGGCTGAATGCTGTTTTGATTTTTACTTTTCCTCCTGAATGTGTAATTTGAAAATGTAGTTAAATAGAAATATTTGAAGTGATTAATACAAGTGAAAATAGCTCCAAAAAAAATYTGGTCATAAACTCATAGCGTTTTATTTATTTATTTATTTTTCCATTTAATTTGGTGTAGATTTCCAACCCACCATCCCAATTTTGGCCAAAGCTCTCTTTATGCAGCTGCAGTGCAATAGTGACTTACGGATGTCCTCACACTCCGGTGGTGTTCACGTGGCACCGTTGGCCGTGCCCAGCGGCAGCCCCTTCACCCCGTGGCAGCTCCTGAGGAGCAGGATTTAGGCACCCAGAGGGCTGCGGGAGCAGTTAGCGCGCCCTTCATTTCAGAACCCGTTCCTAAAGCAAGCAGCAGTTTGGGCTGGGTTTGTCTCCTTATCACAGGTTATACTTAAGTCCAGTGCAAGTGAAGAGCTGTTAAAACTCAAACAGCCGGAGCGCCACAAGCCCAATCCCAACAGGCATAAGGGTGACGTGCTCCATGGCGCGGGACGGGCCCTAGCGGGTGTTTATCCTGCAGCCTCCCTGCCCGCTGYTCCAAGCCGGAGCGGATTGGTTGCCAGCAGCAACTTCCTGAGCTACAGAGCCTGCGGCAGGGGCACCTGGGCTGCAGCCGTGCGGAGGCACCGCCCGGAGCCCGGAGCAGCCGCTGCCCCGCAGCAACACGATGCTGCCGCGGCAGGGATGGGGCGGGGGGCAGCGCTGTTGGAGCTGACTGGGCAGGGACAAGAATGAGCTAAAACTCTGTCTTAATGACAGGCTTGTTTCGATGTCTGAATCACACCAACAGAATGATTTCAATTGGAAACAAAAGCTAATTAACAAAGGGAACAGCTTAGACAAGGGTTCAACAGATAAATTAACAGGCAAAAGTAGTTGATGCTGGAAAAGTATTTCGGATGCTTCTGGTAGCATCAAAATGCAAAATGGTATATTTGATGTTTTAATTGAACTGTTCATTTGTACTATTTTGGGGGAACCTCTTTTTAAAGAAACTTTTATGTTTACATTACTTTTATTATGAATAGTTTACAGATGAAAGCTTTTCTTTCTATTGCTCACAGATGAAATTCTTAGTGACAGCCCATTTCAGTGGCTTTGAACATGGTCAGCAGTATCTCCATCAAAAACACATGCTAAATAAGGAGTAAATATCCCAAGCAKTTACAAATTAATTCACAGAATTTCTACATGGTCTTCAGTCATGTAAAACTAGAGAAAATGGAAAATAAGTCTATWTGGAAAGTCTTGTCTTAAGCAAGATGTGCTATCTTCTAGCTGCTCTATTTTTTTTTCCTGTAAGGTAAATATAATTATAGGTGTAATCAGCAGCAGTGAAAGGTTTAAATACACAGAACATGAGAGATGGGAAGTGGCAGTACACGCTAAAGACCTAACTGGCTTTAATTTGGATTTTGGTAATTTAATTTTAACTAATTCTAAGGCAAAAAATACTGTAATGTATAAAAATTATTATTATAAGTGTAATTATTCTGTAATAGAATTGCTTTCTAGGTTATATTTTGCCACAAGATGTGGCAATTCATTTAAAGTAATAAGTACAAAGTGTCATTTATCTCAGTCTGAGCTCAGTGCCACCAGAATTTGTGYGTAAATGCAGAGTGCTAATACTATTATGCACAGTGCTAATGCTACTAAGAAGTGACATTTAAAACAATCTGGTAAGGGCTTTTAGTTGTTGTGATTTAGCCTAGCAAAACCCATTTACCTTTATTTCATGTTATTTCAAGACCACGATCTCGCTCAAGGGACAGTGGTGATGAAAATGAACCAATTCAGGAACGATTCTTCCGGCCTCATTTCCTGCAGGCTCCTGGAGACCTGACCGTGCAAGAAGGCAAACTCTGCCGAATGGACTGCAAGGCAAGTGGCACGCGAGGGAAACGGCCTGTTAGCCGAGTCAAAAACCAAGTTAGATCTAAGAGTTGGTGCGKTTGGGTTTTCTTTTTCCCCAGCTATTTAAGCTATTGGCAGTTACCGTGACTGTCAGTAGGTTAATTAATCTCACTGCTTATCAGTAAGTTGGCAACAAAAAGCTTTCTTATCTGCCGGAGAAAGTGCTTCTGGCAAGTTCTGCAGCTCACAAAAAAAATGGTTTTTTAGCATTCAGCTGTGGTGTAGAAAGAGGTAAACACTGTAAAYAGAGTGGGCTTCTCAACCTCCAGTGCTTTTAGCCATTCAAGTTAAATCTTCCCTTAGAGTTTCAGAGTTTAATCCTGATTTATGACTTTGCCTAAGCGAATTAAGACTCAAGATTTCGTTTGTGTACTTTATGTGGCTCTATTTGGGAGCAGCTGTTTGTTTTCAAGCAGTACCTGCAGCAAGTGGCATCACTTTCAGCAGTGCAAGCTTGGTTCACTCAGACCAAGTATAAGGCAGTGCGGGCAGCGCTGTCATTAACAAGTGCTACCTAAGTGGAAGGGAATTCAGAAATCCTTGATTAGTTCCCCAGCATCCCTCGGTCTGCAAGTTTTCCACAAGGAATTCAGCTAGAAAGGAACATTTCTAGATGAGCTCTAGAGGTCCCTTCCGACCTCAACCATTCTGTGATGCCACATGAAAAGCAACCAATCCAGGAAGACAAAAGGTGTCACGGCCCCCTTTTTTATTATTTTGCAATGTGTTATCATTTAGATTCTAGCCTAGCTAAATACTGATTTTTTTTTCTGTCACGCCCATGAAACATGGTGTAATTCCGGGGGTTGGCCCAAAGGTGAGTAAAGCACTGCGTGCTGGGCTGTAATTTGGGGTGGAGGAGCCCGTCGGTCGGGCGCTGCCCCTGCGCTAGCCGACACAGCCCCAGCTCTGCCCCAACAAGCCCCCGCGCTGCCCTCTGAGCGCCTTTGCCGCCCTTGCGCGCGCTGCAGGTGAGCGGCTTGCCGACACCCGACCTGAGCTGGCAGCTCAACGGGCGGCCCATCCGGCCCGACAGCGCCCACCGCATGCTGGTGCGCGAGAACGGCGTCCACTCGCTCATCATCGAGCCCGTCAGCACCCGCGACGCCGGCATCTACACGTGCGTCGCCAGCAACCGCGCCGGGGAGAACACCTTCAGCCTGGAGCTCGTCGTCGCAGGTAACGGCTTTGCGCRGAGCTTCCGTGCGGCCTGGGAATTAAATATATATATATATACTTATATATATAAAATATATATATTTATTTATAAAATATATATATATTTATTTATATATAAAAATATATAAATATATATATTTTTTTAGAGTGTTGCTGAAAGACAGACGGCATTTTCATAGGCTAGTGTCAACATTACTGCAATCTTTGTTTTCACAGCCAAGGAAGTGCACAAAGCCCCTGTGTTCATAGAGAAGCTGCAAAACACGGGCGTGGCGGAGGGATTCCCCGTGCGACTGGAGTGCCGCATCTCCGGCGAGCCGGAGCCTCAGATATTTTGGAAGAAAGAGAATGAGTCACTCACATACAACACTGACCGAGTGAGGTTAGAATGACACGGAATCATCTCCCCATATGTAACTTCAGTGACCATTTAGCCTGTAACATAAATGAAAGCCTAGAAGGTCATAAGAATGCGTWGTGTGAACAGCAACTCATAAATATTGACGAGTTGTTACAATGCTTTATGACATTTACTCAAACTTGCTGTCAGCCTGGTGACACAGCCAGAATTAACACATTAGTTCTTTTTTTTTCCAGCCTTGGATTTAAAATAATATCTTTGCACCTTAACCAAATTGAGAAATAGCCTATTCCCCTTCAGAGCTAAGGCTTAGAGCAATTTTCTGGCAAAAGCCTGGGCTAAGTAAAGCTGTCTGCTTCCAGCCGGGCCCTGGGTTCAGCACTTGGCTGTGCAGTTAAGCCAGCCAGTCTCCACAATAACGAGCCTTCTTAGCTGACAAGAGTGGAGCATCTAAGTGTTGGTGCCAGGGCAAGATCCCTGCCAAGAGGCAAGGGAGGAGCTGGGCCTGCGGCGCCGCCTCCCCTGCGCCCCGGCTGGTCCCAACCGGGTGCTGGGCCCTCCGTGGGGCGCAAGGGCCTTCACTCCCCTGTAAGGGGAAGAGCCGCACGGGAGAACTTGGGCCTTGGGGCTGGTTCCTAAATCACACGCAAACATTCCCTCTTTTCACTCCCTCTATTTAACTCCATGTAATATTATATATTTAAAAAAAAATACAYGAAAGATCTACAAAATTGTCATCAGTAGTTCGTAACACTTTGTAAGAATGATTAAGAGCAAACTCATGATTTCAAGC
This sequence comes from Nothoprocta perdicaria, assembly GCF_003342845.1. Taxonomy (NCBI): domain Eukaryota; kingdom Metazoa; phylum Chordata; class Aves; order Tinamiformes; family Tinamidae; genus Nothoprocta; species Nothoprocta perdicaria. The sequence continues at coordinate 294,614 of NW_020455821.1, forward strand.
AAAGAAATGTATTAATGATTCTGTAATAAATTGCTGCTATCTTTTTAAATAAGAATATTTCAGTACCTCATTCCTCAAGTCAAGCCTTTTATAATCCCCCTCAAAAGTCAGGGTAAGGGCTGACTTCCCTACTACTCAAATGGCATTTCTATAATTCAATAATGAAAAAGAGATTATCTGAAATATTTTTGCTGCTTAGTTTTTCAGTACAGGATATTAAATTACTAAATATTCAACTCTAGGTTTCATTTTTCCGTTCTGATAATTTCAGAACAAGTTTCTTACTAATTAAAAGTGGGCTATAATTAATCTGCAAGTAGGACTGGGTCTGTTTATAATGCCATTAGAAAGCAGTCTACGCTGGTGTGCACTGAAGTAGTCATTTTGTTTCTCTCCTGTGCAGCATGCACCAGGATAAYTACGGCTACATCTGCCTGCTTATTCAGGGAGCTACGAAAGAGGACGCGGGCTGGTACACCGTGTCGGCCAAGAACGAGGCCGGCATCGTGTCCTGCACCGCCAGGCTGGATGTGCACAGTAAGTGACAGCCACCTACGCGGTCACTTCAGTCCCCCTAAAAGCAAGTTTTTAAATTTTTGGTTTGTTCACAGAATGGTTTATGGGGGGGTCTCACTTTTTTTTTTATAGTTTCTCCTCAATAGTAATGAGCCACATCAAGACAAGTATAGTTTAGGGAATTAAACATAGTGAATTAACAGTAGATAACGGCATGATTACCTTAATTTTGTGGATCATTATTACTGTTGTCRTGCTAGCACTTCCCTGAACTTTGTACTCTTTTTGTACCTGTCTCTAATACACCCATGAGAGCTATCAGAAATGCAGTTTTCTTAAGGCCTTATGCTTAATCAGTTAATTCCAAGTCCAATGCAGTTCCMTGTATAATGACTGTTTTCTTCAACCAAAGTTTCCTACCAGTTCTTTTGTAAGAGTATTAAATGGAGAAGAGAAACTGAATGGAAAAGGCTGGTTTCTGGACTGGCAGAATAGCAGGACATGGGAATTACAGTGATGCTCAACAYTCGTTAGGATACAGGTGCTGCCTGGGGCAGCCAGATGATGTCCTTCCATAAGCAACAAATAACATAACATAACAAATAACATAACATAAGCCTGCCCACTGTAGGAGCAGTGCACAGAAACAAGCACCTTGCCTTTCCCCCTCTGCCTGACAGCAGGCATTAGGGTGCACAGCTTTGGGAAGAAAAACCAAAGGAATGAGGGGAGAAAGCAATGCCAAAGGAAGGTAACAAACGCAGAAGTTCTTGATTTGACTTACTGTGCCTAAARGGGAAATTGGATGCTGGGAGGGAAACATTAAGAAATCCAAAAGCTCATTTTAGTTGTTATGCTTTTCTACTGCTCAGGAATTAGTACCTCCTTTAGAAATGATTGATCGTGCATCAGGCACATTTCATGGCAGCCATCGAGATGGTTCAATTAATTGTATTCTGTTTTTCCAAACGTACAGCTCAGTGGCAGCAACCGCCCCAGACCACTAAGCCAAAGAAGGTGCGGCCCTCGGCCAGTCGGTACGCGGCCCTTTCTGACCAAGGACTAGACATCAAAGCAGCTTTCCAGCCCGAAGCCAACCCYGTCCACCTGACGATGCCCTCGGGCCTCGTCGAAAGCGATGATCTGTAGACCCGCGCTGCCGCCTCCGTCTTTCTTTGACAGCAGAAACACTGAAAGCCATTGCCTTGACCAATGATACTCTATGTCACTTTATGCAAAGGCAGACACCTTCAAGTACAAAAGGTAAACAACAACCACAGCAACCATATATTCCTTATTCATTATGCCAAATTAGAAGAATAGATAGATAATTAATAGAGATGTACACATTGCACAACAAATCACCTTCACCAGTTCCTATTATACCTAAGTTGCTTCAGCTCTTATGAATAACCCTCTTCATAAAGGCCCAACTACTACCGTGAGAGAGACTTTTCAGAAGAAAACACTATTTATCACTACGTGCCTTCATAAGCAACAAGTAGATGCTACACAGTCATAATGGTGCAAGATTATGTTATTTGAGGCCATTAGATCACAAATGTAGTTCTAAAATGGCAATGCATTGTGAAAGCTACAATGAACAAGTGCAATACTGCAGGAATCAAACCAGAAGGGACAAGGAAGAGAAATGTCAGCAAATGCTGTATCTCTGCAAACTACGTTCTATTCTACAAAGAAAAAGAATATCTTGCCTTAAATGCTGTTCATATGGGCAATCCTGTAATGCAACATTGACACCGTRATTTTTAACTCTTATTTTCCCTTTTTGTCACCCAATAGGAGTGTTGTTACTTAAGAACATACAGCAAGGCTAATTTAAGCACAAATAATGTCACTTCTTCCAGAGAGAGGAACAAGAGCTGAGTGTAGTAAAAGTCTACTTACTACAGACCATAAATCTGAGTGCCTAGGTGGGAAAAATGCCACCATGAACCACTGCATTAAGTTAGTGGGGGGAGAGGTGGGGAGGGAGACAAGGGTGGGAAGCAGCGATTTCTTGAGAACATCCTGCAATCCCTAACACCACCGTGCGAACACCTGCAGTGCCAAGGGCTGCACAGAACCAGGGCGTTACGTATGGGCCATCGGATTGGTTAGAGATGGTGTAAAGTGTGTGAGGATTTTAGAAATGTACCGTAAGTGAAAAATGGGTTGAGACTGCAATAGGAATTTAAATGACAAGCATACACCACAAGTGATAAGTTTGCAGATTGGAGGAAGTAGAGAATGAAGCTGGACTACAACAAAATTAGTGCCTTTTTTTTTCTTTTCTCCTTTTTAACACAGCACTTGTCTCTAGCAGGTTACTTCRTGGTTGTTCTCCCCCCTGTTGCTGGCTACTAACCCCTCCTTTAAGGGCTAGGGTCTGTGTGCGCAGGCACCACAGCTGCAGGCCGCTTTCAGGCTGCAAGGCGAATCCACGGCGAACTGGAGCCCTGCCTGGGCTAACCCAACTAGGTAGTTTTAAATTGGAAGCAAATGAATTTCAGAGGAAGCGGGGGGAGGGAGGGAGGGAGGGAGGGAGGGATGCAAGAAACTAGTAGGCTTGACAAGAAAAATGTGCATTTGATGGTACGAGCATATTTTGCCATGAAAGGAAAACACTGTATTCCTTATATGAAGCACATATATGGTATCTTTATTTATAATAAAAGTGTTGAAATCTTTTATCTCAGTTCAGTTATTCAGAAGTCCTGTACTTTTAGGAGTTTTTTTTTTAATTTTGTAATTGTGTACACCATATATTGCATTACCACTATACGTGTATTGCTTTGTACGTACACAGTTTGTTTTGTTTTTTAGCGCCTAATAAACTGTAGCACATAAGGTAGTCTCTTCTATGCAAACTGGTGCCGGATCTGCCCAGTTACGGGGATCGCTACTCCAAATTACTGTCATAGTCTGTCATATGGGAGTATCTGATTATCTTCTAGAACAGGATGTCGTATCATTTGCCAAATTTTTCTTGACTGTGACATGCTAATTTACTTTTTGTTTAGCTTCACTAGCCTTATTTTGCCACCTTTTATTTGTATTTATAAAAATGTACTATCATTACTTTGGATTGTTGTGCTGATATAATGTGGGTTTAACATCAATAAATATTACACAAAGTTTTTCTTCTGGTAAAGGCTGTTAACTGTTTCAGTACAAGCATGCACGTGTAAGAGAAAATGTAAGTATTGTGAACGCAGCTGAGGCGAGGGCTAGATGAAGCTGCTAGAAATGATCAGAACTTGTTCATCACAGTACTTGCCTTGTGACAGGGAAKCTTGTTTAAGCAAAACAGAGGAATATGGATTTTTTCTTAACCTGAGATTCCTGCTGATACTACTACTGAAGTCAATKAAATTTCATCTACTTACAGTAACTCCGTCTTTGGCAGTTAACGATCTCCTGTGAGCAAGTTAAGATGAGGTCATCATCACTTTTTGCCCCTGTATATCCATACACACATACGCTGGAGTAGTAAATCACATCTCTAAGGAATAAAGTTGTTTTTCTGAAAACATTCAGCTGTGCGGTTACCTAGCTACTGAGGCTGTTTGGGTTTAAAAATTCAGAGATAGAAGTGCAGCACAAGAGGACATAATTTTTAAGCCAAACACTGAAATTCTTGGAAGCATCAAAGTAACTTTCAGGAGTTTAATCTACCYCCACAAACTCCAAAGATACAGAACATAATAGGATGCAGCTATCCTTGAATCATTTCATACAACCAGAACAAGAACCATTCTGCAAGATTTTAGGTTTAGCTATAGACTTCTTAAGTTATTTAAGAAGCTTACCAGTCCATCTGTAGTCAAAGCCATCCACTATACAATGCAGGAGCATTCAGGATAGTAATTAAATGTAAACAGAACCTCCTGTCAAGMGTTACCTGCTGACCTCCACATGCGTTGTTTTCTTTAGTTGGTTGGCTACCTTAACACCGCACAGCAGCAATTAGGTAACATATACACAGGTTTTTGGTCCCAGTTAGATGCTAWGTCTGAAGCTGTAGCTTAAAAAGTGTAGGTTGTTTCTCGACCATTGTGGTTGTTGCTCCACCATTCTGTTATTCATGGAAGGGGGAGAAATCTTCCTGCATGTAACTGGTTCTCCTGAACGGTCTAAAATCAAACAAAACCGAGAAAATGAACCAAGCAGCGCTTCCCCTGTACATTTTATTTTCTGTTTGAAATGACCGTGGGTGCATAAGGCCATCAGGCAGATGAAAACACAGCTGTACAGACAGCACCCACACGGTGTAACGTGTCTCAGCGCTGGCCGATGAGGAGCGGGACCTGCACAGCAACCATCTCAGCAACTGTAAAGAGGCAGCAGAAMGAATTTCAACCCCATGGCGCTAGGAGAGAGAGGCCTGTTATAAAATAACTGCACTGCAATAGGTAAACACAGAGACCAGCCAAGTCTCACAATGCCTTCACTTTCTAGTTCTGCASCACCATAACTGGGCCAGAAACAGCTGCAGCAAAGAGCAAACAGTGACAGCACCTGGCCACTACTCAGACTGGTTACAGAGTTACAGCAAAACAGGGCACAGCTCCTCACACCAACTCTGGAGTAGGCTTCTGGGTTTGTTTCTTTCTCCCCTCCAGAAGCCTTTTTCAATCCTAAGCCTATTTGCAAGCTTTCTCAGTCAACAGCTAGCCCAGAACTCTCAGAAGGAGTGCTTCCAAAAGGGGAGCACAKGGCACATACCTTGCCAAGGACACTACCTTTGCAAGCTACTGCGGAAGGTGTTAAGACTAACAGCATTTCCTACAGCTCTGGTCTGTTGCAGCTGAAGCATTAGTGGATTTGGGAGCAAGGTCTTACCTGCAGTGTCTGCCTGAGCCTCCGGTGAAGCCTTTGGTGGCAAAGAGCTAAAACAAAACACAAGCTACCACAGTGCTCAATTAACATACTGTTAATTCACTTCCTCCTGCAATACTCTGATTCAATAGTTTGTAATACTTTTAAGCTACAGTAAAACTTCTCCCTTCCTTAAATTCTATTAACTTCAGCTGCACAGTCACTAATAATTTATTATTTCATGTGTTGTAATTGAAATATATAATAAATAATGAAAAAACATTTCTTCTATCACTACAACCGTGAATAAATCCAACGTGCTAATGCTGTCACCTGAAGTATGCAACTGCAGCCGTCTTTCTCAAGAGTCTCTGTATGAAAAGTTCCAGATCTTGATTCTACTAGGGGAAAAAAAAAAACAAAAACAGGAATTACGTAGTGTAGACTTCTAACTCAAAAAATGACATCACACGATTACATAGACTCTATCAGTTATTTCCCTCTAATGTCTTCCATACAAGAGGGGGCGAAAAAAAAAAAGCAGTTAAAAGGCCTAGCAGATTGAAAGTCTCTAAAGAACAATCATTATTTTTAAACACTTGTATCCTGCCAAGTTTTCTAAGGGCTGCAAGCTCATTAAAAGCCCAACTTCATGACAACAGAACAGTTTTCATTTGTAATTGCTAACTTTTTTTTGGTGCACTACAAAGACATCCCAGGCGGGGCACCGCTACAGCTAACGCGCTCCAGCTTGGCCTCCACATGCGGGACGAGGCCCCGCAGCCGCTTCCAGGAGCGGCTTCAGCGAGCGCGCGACGCCGGCCGCGGCAAGGAGCGAGCGGCCGCCCCGCGGCACCGAGGCGGGCGGGAACAAAAGGTTAGTTCTTGTCTTGTTGCACAAGAGGGTCACCAGTGTTTCCACTGCCCTTGCTCAGGAATGCAGAGCTTGTCCTGGTTTGTTTTGGCTGCAGACGAAGTATTCAGAAGCAAATTCCCAGTGAATGTCACTGAACTGAATCTGGAAGCCAGGGAATGCTGACAAAAGAGCACAGTAGATCATTAGTCTGCAGTAATATAGCACATATAGGCTATTAAAGGAAGGGGAGATCAAGTGAAAGGAGTTTTCTTTTTTAAAGGCAAAACTGAGAATTATTTATTTACTTATTTGGTGATGCCCTTCACAGACAGAGTCAACTGAGTATTTCTGAGTAAATCATTTCTTATGAACTCATCTCAAATATAAATATTATATTTGAGTCTCAGATGGCAGGACATCAACTGCATTAAGAAAGTGGCATTAACTGCATTTAGCACAGCACACAATAAGCATTAATGAAAGCCATACTACAGGGACACAGTATCAAGAAGAAAGACCCCATGACGCCAACAGAACCAAAGATTTTTGCAGAAAAAAAAAAAAATCATAAAGCTGCCAGCTTTGCAAAAGCATGTCCCTAAATTAAACCTCATTCATTCCATGTTTTCAGATGCATAAACATACCTTTAGGGCACAGCAGAAAGACAGTGTGAGTTCCCTCTGGTGCCCGGAAAACTATGGCTGAACTTTAACCCCACAGCAGCCTTGGGGGCTGCAGTAGCCTTCCTATAGGAAAGCCAGGAGCACGTGCAGCAAAGGGAGGCAGCTCCGGCCCTGCCACGGGCAGGCATCTTACGGCCAAGAGGCAGCTATACGCACCACACAGCATCCCTATCAAACACACATGAAATAGGTCTTTTTTTCCTAGGTTTACAGGAAGTTTTCAGCAGAAATACATAAACTAGCTTGTTATACAGCACAGAGCCAGACTGACAGCAACAGCAACTAAAATGCACTGAAACCTTTAACAGGTCTTCAGCTGATGGCTGGAGATGTGTTTACAGCACAGCAGGCAGCCTGTGAAAGGCAGAGTGGAAGAGCTCTGAACTGCCACGTATGGCACGATGCCACGGGGGCACAAACACAGGCACGCACGCGTCACCRCAACGCCGCACAAGTGCCCGCAAACCTGCGCTCTGCAAACAGGCACAGCCAGTAAGCTCAGAAGAAAAGCAGTAAAAAGCAGAGGAGTGGGCACAAAAAAAAAAAACTCATAAATTACCTCAGACGCTTCCTTAAGGACTGACTTCATGTGGCCAGTATGCGATACAGAGGYGAGTGGTAAAGAGCAGTTACTGCCACACTGTGCCTAGGAGAGTCCAATCTGGCCATAATGCCAGGGAGGGAAAGCTGGTGGTTTGCACATGCAGATCATTTCGACATGTGTGACACCATCATACCCAAAATGGCAATTYGTTATGAGATCTCCAAGGAGCCAAAGCAATCCTTTAACCAATAGTAGAGAAATACTAATTTCCACTTCAGATTTTGAGATTACCATGGTAAAATACATTAAGAAAAAAAAAAAAAAAAGAGAGAGAAACATATTATCAGCACTGGAGCTGGTATATTTTAAAGAGACGCTGTTCTTTTCTATGAATTGTGTTCTACCAACACAATGATATCCTAGATCTTGCTAAATATAAGCTACTAATATGAAAAATAAAATACTGGAAAAGTTGTTGTAGCAATACTGATCTAAATATGTCAGGCAAAGTGAAGGTAATATTAGTCATTAACTCAGTCGACATAACCACAGCAAAAGAAGGCCTTCAAAATATTAGCCTTCCATGAGTCTGAAACTGAAAATCCTGTGTAGKTGAAAAAATGTGTCATGGCAATCTGGATTTAACAGAGCTCTTACTCCCACAGGCAGCAAGGATGGGAAATGATTCTTAAGGACTTCTTTCTCTTACTATACGTGCCCCTTTTTCCTTACAAACACTGACTATGTGAAATGATGCAGCTGGTCTTGAAAAGTTCAGTTTTACTTAGTTTCACTTCAGTGACCCAGCTATATTACACTGCGTGACTTTTCTTGAGGCGCAAGTGCAGCAGCGATTCACATTTCAGCTTCATGCACTACCAGCCTCTCATTCTGTGCAACAGATCAAAGCAGGAAAATCTGGCTGACAGCRGTGGCTAATAATCATAATGTGTTTTACCTGCAGATAATGTGGTATTTTGAAGGCTGGGATACAGATATCCACATTCCACCTAGATTTCACTTGAACTCAATATTGAAGTCCTTGCAGCCTTACATCCCAAAATAGTGCAAAATATATGAATTTCCTTTTCCAAAAAATGATTGCAGCAATGCAAGTTTTCAACTTTTCTTCAAAAGAGGCAATTCCCTTTTCTTTCAACTATACAGAGATATTAATCAAGTAACTGCCAACATAGTATCTTATCTCTTAGGATAGACTGCCCTCAGGAGGCCACAATGAAATCACCTCATGGGATATCACCTACGCAGCAGGCATTACACTGGCTACAATAAAACAAAGTTTCTAAAAGCTGTTCCTCACTACAGCTCCTACATACAGCTGCCATCTTTAAAAACAACTGCCCACCAACAGCATAGGCTGTACATACTTATATACTTAACATAGTGGGTTCTGTGCAGTGAAAAAGCAAGGCTCCCATGAATATGTGACCTAGAAGGAGGAAAAAAAAAGAAAAAAAAAAAAAAAACAGGAGAAAGAGTAATTCATCATCTTCTCAAATACTGGAAAAAGGACTGGAAAAATGGGTAGTGATGAGAAACCTGAATGTCTGTTTCTAATCAGGAGACAGTGACATAATAGGCACAGCAGTACCATGATGGAAATAAGACAAATAAGTATACATACATACATGTGTGTATATATATACACACACACACACACGGTTATGTATATATGTGCATATATAAAAAAACACATAGAAAACCTCAAATTAGGCATCAAATATACTAAATCTCAGAATCACACACAGACTGAAATTTCAGGTCTGACACGATAAAATCTGCTGTTATACAATGTTTGTCCCCAGACARTTTGGAAGTCCCGAGAGAGGCTATGGACAACAAGGTAGACCACAGAACTGTAACGCGCCTTCAACTATCAGCAACTTGGGTAAATGTCGCCCCAAAGATGCCTAGGTTACATCTTGTAATACGTGGTTGTTTCATGCAGCCAGCCAAGGACCCAGCTCTGGCTGTGGTCTCAAGGAATGTACAAAACCTGACTGAAAATGTTGTTTTCAAAGACTGACTTTGTAATGGAGCTCCATTTCTACAAGGATACTGACCAAGCCTATCAATAAAGACAGCAGTCACCTACTGCTAACATTTCCTTTCCACAAAAGGAGCAACATAAAAATATGGGAATATGTTACAAGTCAAAAAAATAGGAGATACAACGCTTCAAAACAACATTGACATTTTACATACTGAATTTTTACTGTGCTTTTAGATATTGACTTTAAATGCATACTTACATTTTCTTACTCCCATACTATACATACATTACACTATACATATGTATGTACTTACTTAGTATGTACTTACTTACATACTCACATACTTTACTTTTGTGGGAGGAAAAGAAGGGGAAGGGCAGATTGAGAGAGCTGGCATGGATCAACGGCACCAAGAATCCAGATGTCAACCTGCAAGTCATTTCAGCAGCTGAAGGGAGTCTGTCTTTAACAGTAAAAGGCAGATCAGCACTTACAGAAATATTTTCCAAAAAGACATATAAACTGAACAGCACATTAGTACAGCTTCTTGTTCCTCAGTATATGAGCAGATGATCAAAATAAAAAGGGAACAAGGCCATGAGAGAAGAAAGCAAACTCCGAACACTGAAGTTAGCTCTTTGCATCAAAGTAAAACAGGGTACACAGCAAATACAGACAAACTGCCAAGGCCGGATGGTATCACTCCGGAATTCTGAAGGAAATCAAGTAACTGCAGTGTGAAACTGCTGAGATAAAACTGACCTCATGGTCAGAAAAGTGGAAGTTGGCTGAAGTGACATCAGATTTCGAGGGGGTTTTACAGGGGAAGGGGTACTTTTCAAAGGGGTATATTTCAAAGAGATCTAAGAAAATACAGATTAATTATCTGTTCTCTGTTCACAGCAAACTGCCAGAAATAGTTCTTAAAGGCACATAAACAATTAGATAAACATACTGAGGAGAGTCAGTGTGGATCTTATACAGARAAGTCAGGTTTTACAAACATATTAGAATTACATACTTTAAAAGGCTATGAGAGCATGAGAGTAAAGAAAGTTAACTAATATAGCATGCTTCAAAACCTAAAAGGCACGTGACATGTTCCCTTATCACAAGACACGTTAAATTATATCCTGGCTGCACGAAGGTAAGTCATCATATCAGAATAATACTAAAAGAAAAAAATATAGAAGAAAAAGAGAAGGGCTATTTTATGGTCCCTCTTTTCTAAAAACATGGATCACCAATAGAATCCCATAGACATCTTCTGGGCTAGAGCAGTACAACATACCCCTAATTGGTTTGAGACAGCAACTTCCAAAGCAACACTGTCTTCTGTAATGCTAATTTGTTAACTTACTCAAGTAACTTACTGAAATTCCTCTATTCAATAAAATGATAAAAGATTGAAACAAAAGGTGCAGAGTCATTTCACCAATTGAGAAATACGTCTTAAAACCAGCAGATTAAATTCCCTGTAGATAAATTAAAACATTTCACATCACGGGGGAGGAGAGAGAGGATCATTCCTAAATACATACATGAGGAAATTAGCTCCAAACTGACAACTATTCAGGATTGAGTTACAGTTCATATACAAATTTCTTAGACTCTAAAAATACAAGCTTAATGTTCAGCAAAAGGTAAAATAGTCCTTTTTTTGGAACACAATATAAAAGACGTTTTCTGCTKTAGAAAAATCCAAAGAATACTGTAAGTTCCCACTTGTTCTTCCCTTACTAAGAACAGAAAAGAATAGCAAAAGGACAGTAAAGATGAGCACGGGTAAAAAACAGTTTTATAACAAGGAATGACTAAAAGAAATAGGAGTCTTCTGTTTGGAAYAGAAACAATCAAGGAAGGATACATCAGTGGTCTACAAATTCAAGGATGGCATTTTTATGATGTCTCATCAAATTCAGGAACCACCAGGCCTCAATCAGAGCTATTAAACATCAATGACAAATTGTTGGAGGATTCAAGAATATTCCACAGAGACATCACCATGCTCTTGATCTGTTATCCCCCCTCTGCATACACAATTACTACCACTATCCGAGGCCTAACACCAGGCCACCAGTACCAGACACAGATACGGTATGTCCTTAGTATGTACGTCCACAGGAAGTCCTGAAATGGATTCTTATCGGTTTCAGCTCTCATCTACCAGACTGAGCAAAAGTGGAAATAATAAACTTTTCAAAATATGATGTGAAGGCTACYCACATCTCATTCAGGTCCTATGGCATACCCAACAATTACAGTAGCAAAAAACATAGTAAGTGTTGCAACATTTTGACAATGTTCAGCAGCAGCATATTGAGACTCTTATGAAGATGTTATCCCAGGAGTTAATTACAAATATAAAGTGAAATTTCCATTACTAATAACTTATGCAATGAAACAATAGATGATAATAACTATCCCCAGATCTCACTAATAAGGAATGCTTTTAATCTTTTGTTTGGCTCATGGTCAAAATGTGTCACACGATCCTTGCCTGTAAGATACTAAAGACAGGTATGAGCAGCAGCCAACTTGCTGACACATTATTGCTTGACTGGTAAAACAGTACCAGCTGTCTCCTGCCACCTTCACTGCCCTCTGAGAAAAATCTGCTATGCTTTGGCCAATTCCTCCTAACCAGGGAAAAAGAATTATCGATTGCATTTTGGCAAAGAGACACAGACGCCACACAACTTTCTGCATCAGGTAACACTACTCAACAAAAACATATCTCTAAGATATGGACAGGGCTACCTCTGGCGATATTTTAGATTCCACACTGAACAACACAATTATCTCTAAGACCCTTGAATATATAACCATTCCTTGTATCATTTCTCAATACCTATTATCAAGGAATTTGATCACACAGTTTTCTGGCACAAAGACAAAATTTCTCAGGTGCACAAATGAAGAAAACCTTAGACTTGAAAGACTCCAAGTTATCATCAGCGAGATCTCTTCTTTCTGCACTTCAGTTTATGCCAAAAGAGGAAATAATTTCAAAAGCTGAACCAGCATCTGGATCATGATGCAATGAACACTAGAGGGAAGAAGTGAAGGTCCTAAACCACATTCATAGTTTTCTTCAGAGAAAATAAATACAACAGCTATCAAAAAGTTCTTGATCTCATTGGAAAAGCCTGAGGTGAAACTTCTGGTAAACTTCAGTAAAAGAAGAACACTCAGGATTGTCTACATCTCAATAATTACTCTGCTTCAAAAGCCACTTTGAATAAGATAAATGGCTATTTTATTGACTGTATATAAATATTAAAGAGTATCAGCATAACACAGTTGAACTGAGTTTTCAAGAAAACATGCAACAATACACCATGACTTCACCCTCTGAAACATATTTAAATGGAAACAGTTCCAAGTCAGTGAAAAGGCATAGCTACTTTTACACCTTCTACCTGGAAGGCTTAAAACTGCAAAGTTCACAGTGTATCTTCCAGTTTAAACTCAGAATATTAAAAAACTAACATCTCCAGTGACCAATCAGTAGTCATTACATAATCTCAAGCACTGATGAAGTAAAAGTGCTGTATGCATATTTAAAAACAGAACAGAGAAGGTTTTGCCATTATAAAAGTGCATTACATATCACTAAATCTCCTGGAGGCAATTCAGGTATACTGGAGATCTAGAAGCTTCTAGCTTTGTAGTTTCAGTTATAAACAAACAACAAGAACAATTTTCTAGGGACTGATAAGAATAAAGAAGTAGATAGCTAAGAATCCTCTGCCTACATGACAGACTTGATCATAACTGCCAATTGGTAAACATGTCTCTGCATTTATTTCATCTCTGTGTAACACAATCATTCAAAATATAATCCCTGTGCCACCCCAAATTGGAAAACATGATATTATAAAAATATAGTGCTTTTAAGATATATCAAGATATTATTTAAAGCTATCATCGTTCCAAACCAGTTCTTTTCTACATACGCAGACTTTGTATTACCATGTGCATTTTTGCTGGTACCCAAACATAGATGCTGCACTTCATTACTTACGAATTACCACTCTGATTAGAGGGTATCAAGTCAATTACATCTGTCAATCTTCAGCGTAGTCTTTTCTCCCTTCCCTTTGATTAGTGTATGTTTTATAAGTGGCATCATGATATGTCAGTATGGTGCTTATTTGATGTAGCAATTAAGTTTGAAGCTGCAAGCCTCCATCTACAATTAGAGTACTGCCTGTAACATATGGAGACTCTAGCAGAAAGACAACAGCTTGTGCAACTTCCTGAGGCTCTCCAAATCTCCCAAGAGGAATTGCTGCCTTCAACTCATCTTCGTCCAAATGAGCAGTCATCTCTGTGTGAATAAAGCCTAAAAGAGGAGAAAATCCGAAAGAGTTACATAATTTCCAATTAAACTTCCCAAGCTCATTTTTCCTGGAATTCGTCCAAGTGAAAGCTACGAGCAAAATTCAGCAGTAACTATCATTCTTTAAGATGAAGAAGTCAGTCCACACCATTTTATAGCTAAGAACAATTTCTTTTTCCTAATAATACAATGTCTTCCAGGTTTGAAAGCACTAATGTAATAATAATTCAACTGAGGAATCTGCACAAACTTGTGGGATTAAAAAAAAAAAAAAAAAAAAACCCAACTTTATAGACTTGGGCCCCAAACCTATCACAATTTAGGATCACTTTTCTGGAAGACAAAATATAGTTATTTCACCAAAACACTTTCAATAAAAACTGCAATGAAATTATGACAAGAAACACCTACAGCTTGCAAGTATTTCCATTATATATATAACTGATTACAGAACTTGCAAAATTTCTATCATCACACTTATCTGAAGAATACTTCTTCAACATTTTAAATAAATTTTTCTTTAAAATCTTCTATTGAGATTTCATTTTTCTGGATTGTTCATTTCTATCCACAGAAGCTGCAACTTCACAAAGAGTTCATCTGACCTAATATTTCTCCTAACTAGTTCACAATCTGAAGTGGCTCATGTAGGGGCCTTACAGGCACAGAGCTTCCACAAGCGCCACAGCACACAGCCACAAGTAGTGGAATTCAGGAAAGCCAGAAGAGACTCTCTCAAGGGGTGATGATTCATTAGACTGCAAAATATTATCTTGAGAAATCATAGCGTCCTCTTTTCAGAACTTTCTTTCCAGATTCTCTCCTTTTACTAAAAGGAAAGGATGCCTTCATGTCTGCTTTTCGTGGTCTTTAATGTTGCTCTAATAACAAATATGCACTCTCTAGAAGAAAAGGAGGACAACCAGCAATCTGCACAGAATTATTCCTGCTCTTCATCTGTAGGGATAACAAGTCTTGAAGAAAGAACAAAGACAAAAAGCTGGCATGATGTAACACTGGATAGAGGAACAGGAGGACCTGCTCCCCCATATTTCCCCATGTATCCTTCAAAAGGGTAAACTTTTACTAAAAGAATGCATGGCACTTTAAAGAGAAAAAGAGAGGAAAACTACTTACTTAAAAATTAATGAAAATATCTTGTTACTTTCAGAGCACAGAAAACATCCAGCAGTCAGACAAATGATCAGTTACTGCAACAGTCAAAGGCTGAGTAACTTTATATCTACTAACCTGGAGCAACCACATTGACTCGAATTTTCTTTCTTGCTACTTCTTTAGCAAGAGAACGCGAAAACCCAACTAAGCCTGCTTTGCTAGCGCTGTACACACTTTGACCAGAGTTGCCTTTAATTCCTACAATACTTCCTAAAACAAAGAAACATCAAARAGAAGAAAAAATCAAGCTACTAATTTGGATGTCCATACCAATTTTTTCATTTTGATTTTAAAATTACAGTGAAAACAAAACTACAGAAAAGAAATAAAAAGTTAGTAAAAAGTATGCAGTGATTTTATGGCCTATTGCTGGGATAAGAAAAACAATTATGTGTGATTTTTGTGGAATGTAATATGGAATATTTTGACTAGCATGTGCCAAGAAATTTAAACAAAATTTTGCTAGAACTATCCTTGCACAGATCTCTCCCCCCCCAAATAATTGTACCTATTTGATTCTAATTAATAGCTCATAGCTGATAAATTTAGTTACTGAAGGAGCTGAAAAAGCACTCTAAAATTCTGAAAAAATATAAAATGYGGCATTTATTACTGACACAAGATGTTTTTATAAGTTGCCAATCACATAAAAGATAATCATTCACAAAGAAATGCTAAAAATACAGTGACTAATCAAAAAGAAAATAGTCAATTACAAAAAAAAAAGCCATCACATTTCAGTATGTAACACCTTAGCACCTGTTAAAATTTTCTATAAAACTAATTCACATATAAACTATTGAATTAGAATAGCAACTTACCTATATTAACAATAGCACCTCCCTGGTGTTGAATCATGCTTTTTACAGCAGCTTTGCATGTCAGCATTGTTCCAAGGAGGTTTGTGTGAATCTGGGATATCATATCTTCAGTCTTGGTTCTCAGTAACAAGCCATCCCTACAAATGGACCCGAAAAAAACAAACGAGAAAGAAAAACAAAACAAAGAAAGAAAGAAGAACTCATGAGACTACCCAAAGTCAGATTTCCACATGATAAAACCTGACAGATGAATAGTATTGTAATAGAGCTGGATGTGGGTCTATATGGTCTGATGCTCAAAGTTATGAAACTGATGGGATTACATGCAGCAAGAAAAAAAAAAAAGAAAGAAAAGCTGTGCTTCTGATAACAAAAACCATTACTGCAAAGAAGTTGCACACATTGTTGTGGACCATTTTAGAGAGTAACAGGGCAGAAAGAAGAATAGTGAGGGAACAAATTCAGACACTGCAGTGAAAACTGCTATCACCTAATCTACTAGTTTAACTTCCATTATAAGTAAATTACTGGTGAATGCCTAATTCTGTTTTCAGATGCACCCATTAACAATACTGTTATTAAGGCCACTTCCGTATTTAGCACTCTCCAAAAGATGGTGTGATCTAAAATTACATATAGCCTTGTAACTAATAACTAACCTGTTGATCCCAGCTGCATTAACCAAGTAATTAATAGGACCTAAATTCTTCTGTATCTCTTCAAAAGTATTTTGGACATCTTCTTCTCTGGATACATCACAGCTAAGTGCCAGGTGTCCTTCTGTATTGAAATAAAGCCACATCATAGCAATGGTAAAAGATTTTGCACCATTCATAAATCTTCTTAAGAATCTATAACTCAATTTTAAGAGCAGAGGTAAGACAATTTGCAAATACTATACTGAGAAGTTTTGTGACAATTTCTTGTTTTGTATTTCTGGACTTCTAAAATTTGAAGTTCAGCAAAGGCACACTGCCAGGAATGGATCAATTCATACTAACTCACTTGTGTGACCCTGAACAACTCCCTTAATATCACACACTCTCTGTGTAAGGCAAGACCCACAACACACATAACTTTCCCGAAGTATATTGTGAAAAACAAATTTTAATCTACATCTAGCTAACAATCCGGTTTATTTGWCTTGTTCTGATTTACTAAGGTTGCCTAAGCACTGGACAGCAAAGGCGGCATTGCAAAGCTGCATACMTACCACCAAGATGATGGGCAGTAGCTTGAGCTACCTCCAGATTTCTAGCAACAATTGCCAGGCGGCATCCTTTCTGTGCCAGCAATCCCGCAACAGCTTTTCCTATCCCTCGTGATCCTCCAAAAATTGCACAAATCTTGCTCATCTTAAAAAAAAAAAAAAATCAAAAATTGCAAATAAATCAACAAAGAGTAACTCACATGAATTCCAGGTCCAACATAGCAGAGTAGACACTGTTCTTGCTAACATCACATCTTTTATTGATTTGTAGCAATTTTAAAATATGGATTATAAAATTATTTCACCCAAAATGAGCTAAGTCAAATATGACACCACTACCACTAATAAATGCAAGTTAATGCTTAAAAACTTCAGCAGTACCATTCTATTGGCATTTTTGAACTGTCATAAAAATATGTATGTTATCTAACATTTCAATATCTGTATTTTGGTAACTCCAACTTGACTGCTGAAAAATGATTTCTGTCTCAAAAGGTTCAAACATACTGTTCAGCTGTTATTTACTACCAGTGCAGTATGGTGACTATGCAAAGCCAAGACAACAACGCTACTGTTCTTGCACTGTTTGGTCGCAAGGTCTCACTCTGCTCTAAGCATCTACCTAAGACATCCAAAAAGCCCACATCACTTGAGCGTAAGTCAGTAACATTAGGTTTACATTACTAGTCTTAGCTTTCTATCTCTGCTTTTAAAGAAATAAAGTTTTTGAAAACAAAATCCAAAACGATTCTGAACTAGCAAGCTTCAGTAAAACTTGACTGTTGCTTGGATATGTGAAAATGTTTGTAGAGAACCATGTTTTGTTCTACAACCTTTAAAAATGAACCAGTTGAGTGATTTTCTGAGCCAGAGGCATAGTCCAAACAATAACATTTAATTGAATTAACTGCTTTTCCATAAATTTGAATAAATCCCTTTTGAACTCAATTACACTTTCAGTCACCAAAACATCCTGGGGCAACAAGTTTCATCATTTCTGGGTAGTACTTCCTTTTGTTCTTAATCGGCTTTCTGATTAGAGAAGGCTACACATTTTTCCTATTTTCTTAGGAGTTATATTTCAGAATTTCAGAGACCACACTGCTCTGTTTTACCTCCCCCACTATATCCTCATTCAGGCCTGTTTAGCAGCTTGTGAACGTATGGAAGCCATTCCGCATTACTGAAAAGCTGTCCAAGCTCCCTTATCCCATCACACCATCCCTATGTGYCTTATGTAGTTCTATATATCCTTTTTTATTTGTGACAACTAAAACTGCATATATTTAGAACTKCACTGTATTTACTATAGTGGCACAGCATGAATTTTCATAACTGCATTTTGATCTTGGTCTTGCGTGATAAGGCCTGAAAGAGCAGCTGACCTGCCTGTGTAGCAACAGGGAAGCACAGGTGCTTCAGATCAACCCACACATCTGCTCCTCGACCAGCAAGAGGGAACTGGCTTTTCGCCTAAGACTGACAACTCCGTATTTGCACCTCAGGTGGGGACCCTTCYGAAAGGGCAGCTACAGGTGCAGAAAACACTCGTTACTCACGAGCAAGGCAGGCACATTCTTCCCCTGCTCTTTCGGGCAGCCTTTGCTAGGGAGGTGAGCGCCATGGCCGGTCCGTGAGGCTGGTGTGTGGCCACGCCAGTCCCGGCTGCAGGCACAGCCGTGCCCTGCTGCGTTGCCAGCTTTTACTAGGAACACGTGGCACTGCCTGCTTTCTGCAGCGGGACCCATGCGCTCTTTTACGGAATTATCCAGAAAGGTTCTTGACAGGCCTTGCCTGACTAGCTCCTAACATGACACTGCGTTTCGGTTTTGCCTTTTTCCCCCCGTTCCTCCAGACAAGCCCCCAACCTGCAGGGGCACCGCCACGCGGCGGCCGTTTCGGGCACTAAAGGCCCCCGTCCCCCGCAACGTGTGTTACCGGCCCCCGTCCATGACGAGGCACAACCTGCACCCGCCCCGCTCCTCCGTCCCGCGGCAGCCGCAGCGCGGCCATCGCCCCCGCCCCCTTCTCCACATGGAGGGCGCGGACCAACGGTCGCGGCGCGCGGACT
>NW_020455821.1:313776-339535 GCF_003342845.1 Nothoprocta perdicaria
CGGGGCTCCTCACCGCGACTCCCGCTCCGCCGCGCAGCCCGGCCGTGGCGCTCAAGATGGAGCCCGCCGGCATGAGCGGGGCGCGGGCGCTGCCGGGAGCCCGCCCGCCCGCCCTCCCGCATGCCGCCGGGGCTGCTGGGACACGTAGTCCCCCTTCCCCCGGCGGCGGCGCCACGGTGGCAGCACAACGGCCGCGGCTAACGGCCACTGCCAACGGCCACTACCAACGGCCGCCGCGCAACGGCCACTGCCAACGGCCGCAGTGTCATCCCCGCCAGGCCCCACCACGAGCACTGTTGGGAATATCTTTAAAATTAATTTTAAACGTTTCAGGGTTCATTGTTGTTTCTCGCCCACCCCCGCAGGAGATAACCTCTGACTTATGAAGGGCCCCTATGAGCAGCTGCAAGCAGAAAATATCTTGTATAATTAACTCAGAGATACTTTAASGGTAGATAAACACACAATGCAGGGCAGCTGTAGGACTTTGCTTTAGGAATAAAAATAAACTTCATGGTTTGCAATTACACTAGCAGAAAACCTGTGTTTTAACGGTAGTGTTACTGACATTTATGACATGCTAGAAAACAAGAGTCCACAGAAAACCCTCTAAAGTCATGCACAGCAAATTTGTTTACCCCGGAAATACAGATAAAGCTAATGACAACTTATGTACAATAATCCATTTTTTTAATCGTTATTAAATAATACACTAAGTAACTAGTGTCAAAATGGCTCCCAGTGGGAAGACACTTGTTTTGACTCGAAATCCTGTTGCTCAGACTTTCCAGGGGAGCTGCACAATTTAACACCACCACCTGTGGCAATGTGGGATTCTTCTAAGGGGTCACTTTTATGTAGGCAAAAATAAAATATACTACTAAGCCGGTATTCTTCTTTGTTTTGTTTGTTTGGTGAGAGCATCTAGTCTACAGAGGGAACACCTAGGAGCAATGTATAGTACAAGGGCAGCAGCAGGACAGAATTTATTTTTTAAAATTAAGTAATTACAGTTTAACCTATCTGWGAGTTCTGTCCTCACGTCAAGAGTTAAAAAGCTAAAGGGAAGCTGATTGTTGTTGTAATGTTATGACTCTTATGACACAAGCAGAAGTTTCATCCCCCCCCCCTTAAAAACAGAAAAAAATACACCTGTTATAGTTGACAAATTGACAAATATTTTTTTTCATGAAATYCAGAAAAGATTCAATTCTTGTTTGTTAACTCAGTGGTTAAAACAAGATGTGCGTCTGTTTTGTGGGGAAGAAGTAGCCAAGTGTGTGTCAAAGTGACAATAACCTTTTTCCCCTGGAAACCTGATTAAATCATGAGATAAGAGAGTCTAAGCATAGTTAATCCAAGCCAGTTCACTCGCACTGATTCCCATTAAAACCAGTGGAGCTGCTGGTGTCCATGAGGAACCAGTCGCACATCAGTCCCCCCATGTCTGGGAATCGTGACTCACATAGCAGACTCTTATAGACAGACTGCATCTAACTGGCCTGTTCCACCACAGCATCTGGGTTCCTAACAGCTAGTTCAATATCGGCCATTACTAGGTCTGGTTTATGTCTGTGAGGAATTACAATCTAGTGATTCTTGCATGGTTCTCTACGTGATCATGTAAATATACTTTTGAAACCTGTGCACAATACGCAGAAGTCATGCCACAGTTTCATGCAGCCTAATGCACTCAGCACTAAAAATACTCTTTCCCCTGAGAGTGGTTTTTTTTTTGTTTTGTTTTTTACATACAACTGAGATGCTGCTTTCAAGTAACATTCTAAAATAAACAGAGAAGCAAAAAGAAAAAAAAATACCACATATTTTCCTCAAATGAAAGGACATTTAATGCATCTAAGAGCATCCAATGCAAAATAAAACATAACACAACAAACCAGTGACCACTAGGCAAATCTACAACTGAGTGATCCTATATAAACTAGGCTTTTAAATTCCTCATGCTACTGGATTTAAGGCTAAAAAATTTGCAAAGGAACTTGAATGCTTATTATTAACCACAGTAACATCCAAATCTAGGARCTCTCAAAGCTCCCAGCAGTCACAYATGAAAGAGTGAAACTGCTCAAAGATCCATCAGCATTTTCAACGTTGTGCTCTATACCTACACACCTACCATTACCTGCTGTTCTATGTAAGGCTAGAGTCAGGGCAACGGGAAAAATAGCTGTGCATTGTCTTAATCCCACTCCATTCAAGAGCTAGTTGAATGTTCCATCAGCCAAAACGTTTTCTTTTTTGTGTGTCTTTTTTTTTGTTTTTCCTTTCTGTTTTACCAGACACACGTTCACTAGCTACAATTTCTCCATATCAGAGTGCTACTGTTGCAGGATTATTTTCAGACAACGCTATAACCAATTTCAGTTGGTAACCAGTTCAATGCAGTTTCACTTGATACAACAACAAATTATATTAATAAAAATAAATTTAAAACTACAATGACATTGGACAATACAGCTAGATAACTCCGTCCACAGATAAAAAGCTTAACGCACAGTTCTTGTATTATATCAACAGTTTACTCATAAAACTGCTTTGGTTTTCAACTGGCATATAAAAATGACTTTTCTAGGATAACCAGGCTTGATTATCCTAGAGAATCCAATTAAGCCAGTAAGGACTTGGGGAAAAAAAAAAAAAAAAAAAAAAAAAAAAAAAAAGAGTTCTCCAGCTTTCCAAGCCAAATAATAACAGGTTGGCAAGCTCATAGCCAATCTACCTATATGCATTTCTGCTAATAAAGAAGAACCTTTAATTCTCGAGAGCTCTATTATAGATTGGAGAGGACCACGACTATGAGAGCTCCTTGGGGTTTTCAGCTGCATCTGGACACCTCAGCACTTGGGCCCACTCTGATTCCCCTTCATCAGATGGCAGCATCTCTGATCCTTGTTTGAGG
This sequence comes from Nothoprocta perdicaria, assembly GCF_003342845.1. Lineage (NCBI taxonomy): Eukaryota > Metazoa > Chordata > Aves > Tinamiformes > Tinamidae > Nothoprocta > Nothoprocta perdicaria. The sequence goes on from NW_020455821.1 coordinate 316,697, forward strand.
GACGGGGGAGAAGGGGGGGGGGGAAAAAAAAGGTCTAGATACTAGTTCATATTTACATATGCACAGAAATTATGTAACTTATGAGTTGAATGTTGCTGCTCCCACGTCTCCATGATACGGTGTTAGCCTTCTTGGCAGGTGATAGGAAATCTGAGATGAACTTGCTCGGGGGAGGAAAAAAAAAAAAAGTTGTATGAAAGGAAAACACTCCCCTCCCCTTCTAGTATTTTGCAACCTGCCAGACTTTTCCCAACCAGACCAGATACTTCCCAGCTCAGATACTTAAGTCATGAAATTATTCTCTAGTGATTTGCTTTTTAATTACACTGCAGTCTACTTTGTTTTTCTAGACTATCCAAAATAYCTGCATTTTTATGGTGCTCTAAGAAAGAACTTTATCATGCTAACATGAAGCTTTCTTGGTTAATTAAATGTGCCTTTCCAGTATATATATAAGCAAATGTTTCCTTAAGAGACCTATTCACAATAAACCTATGAAAACCAGCCCTTAAAAAAAAAAAAAAAAAAAAAGGCTTTGGCAAATTACCTGATGTTTTTGCATGGCCCTGGCTGAACAGGCTTTCCCACTACAACTAGCAGTAGGGGAACTTCATTCTGAGGCCCACGTTTAAGTTAACCCAGGCGCTCTAGAAGTCTCTTGTGCCCTTCAGTGCACCCCTTGGCTGAGGCGGGCGCTGACACGGAGCACTATGAGCGCAGAGCACAAGTCCAGTTGGAGGGCTGGGAGCAGCGAGCAAACAAACAGCACGGGCACCCGTGTGGGACGTTGCTGCTCGCCGCCTTGTGCCTCTCAGGCAGTGTTTGCCAAGGCAGAGAGCGACACGCAGAGCTGTCAGCATCTCCCAGCGAGGCAGGCTGGAAAAGAAGCAAGATCAAGAGCACTTCGCATGAGGACCTGGCCTGCTCCCAGCAATCACCACTGGCTGCTTTGTGTAGAATGGGTATTTTGGAGATAACGAATATTTCGGAAGTGCTAAGAGTATCTGGTACTGTTAACGTTAAGTTTTGCAGATGTACTTAATCTATCTATCCATCTTTTATCTATCTATCTTATCTATCGGTGGCAGGTTGGCTAGCTAGCCCACTGCTGTCTGGCAAAGCAGTTTATTAAAATAGTTTCTCTCTCCTTCCTTTGTCCCCCATCACACCAAAACATTTGAAGAGAGCTGTAGAGGTTGAAGATCAGTTTATAAAATCTTGTTGTTTACTCAGTTACTGAAGACAAATAATGGGTGTACCTGTAGGAACAACAAAACTTGAAAATACATCCCTTGAATGGCCTAAATAGCTTTCCTCTTGTCCTTTTGGATATATTTTTTTTCCTTTTCTTTTTAAACCTCTAATGCACTSTGTCAAGAAAATTAGCAGCCTCAGGAAAAACATTTAAGAAAACAGCCAAATATTATTCATGAAAGTCAGGTCATGGCCTTGTATAATCTATCTAGTTTTTATGTCAACAGTCTTAACTCTCCTCATTCTGCCTTGCATACTCTCATGCCTAGTCTAAGTGACTRCATACATATATAAGCGGCAAATATAGTGTATATGGCCAATCACTTCAAGAATTATTTTGTCCTATAATAGTCATGGGGGATATTATTACAATTGCCAAACATAAAAATCAGTATTTTTGGTAAATAATTAAATAAATAACTACAGTAAATAAATATTTATCAAAAAATGCATCTGGACTTCAGTTCAGAAGCACATAAAAACAATTAAAAASGAATGAAGTTGCGAACAGCCAAAAAATTCTCTTTGTGTTATGATGGAGCGAACATCCGGGTATGCCTGGTCCTAATACAAATCACAGCCTTGGTTACTGAACCTTTACATATGCCACAGACAACTGAATTACTGCCTGCTTTGGTTTTTTATTGCAGCTGGGGAAGCACGCTGGGGAAAGAGTAAGGAGAAATAAAGAAGAAAAGGAGAGAGGAAGAAACATGGAAATATCACATTGAAAGAAATGTTGAAAGATCAACATTTTAGTCTGAACTTAATAGGATAAAATCTTATGTCAGACCAACGGTGGGGCAGACATCTTCTTGAGTAGGAAAACAGAGTTGATAAGCAATACGAGTTGATCCTCCACCTTCCCATCATAAAACCTATCTAGGAAAAAACTGTGATTTACAAATGCAGTAATTAGTGCACAGGAAAGCAGCAAACCCAAGACACGTGTAAGTGGAATACTTCCGTGATTCCCCCTAATAACTATTCTGAAATTCATAACATTTTTGTGTAGGAAGAGACCAAAAGCTCTTTGAAGCAGGAAACTAACGGCATATCAACAAGCCTTAAGCCATTTTTATGGCGTCACCTATTTTAGCAGGATTGCTCATCACAGGACTATGAAAATGTTTGCAAGGATAGCCTTAACGAAGCAAAGATTTGCCGAGTACAGGACTACCAACTTAACGTGGCACATCTACTTACAGACAGAAGCAGGAAGCCCATGGCTATGCAGWCATTCCTCTGTAAATGCAAAYAGCCATGAGCCTAAACATAAGGACCTACACTGGCAAAACKTCAGTTGATGATTTGCCAGCAATAAGTGTTAAATGCAGACCATAATAAACTRTAACTGTGATCGTGACAATCATTCATATCTCATAGATTGCTCACCTCCTTTATCTTCACCAGCATTATAGGAAATGCCAAAGACAATATTCTTCACAGCTGTTACTCATTTTGCAGCCTGAAAAACATACAGCAATACTTGGAGGGCTTTCAAGGAACTCAATTCCCAACATTCAGTTTTCTGTCAGATTGTCCTTAATAAATCTAGTCTCATATCTCATCTTCTAATAGAAATCCTTGCYTGTCATTTCATCCAGCTCACGTACTCAACTGAGCAGCAGCAAATTTCATCTCTTTATGACAGACAGAAGCCCTTAACGTTTTATTTTCCTCCAGTGATTGAACATTGAGCAGTAAATCATAACAATACCTAATCAACTGGCTTAATGAGGTAGGAAGTAGGTTATTAAAGATGAGAAGTGACATTTAGATGATTGCTTGCACCATTTTTCAATTTATCTACCATATTTTAATATTTTCCTTCAGAAATTATCAGAAACAATTAACATTCTTGATAAGCTAACTACTGCTTGCTCTAGCCTGTCAAATCAAGTAACAGCTGATTATGTAAGACACATACCTTATTTCAACAGATTTAATATTTAATTATTCCTCATAGATACCTATTCTGATTTTCAAGAGTACAGTTTATTATTACAGTAGGAATCTACTAGAAGTCAAAGACATTTTTCTAGAACAAAGGAGATCTTTGGACCACTTCAATCTCACCACTGCAGACAAGCCTGGGTTACAGAAACCTAGGAAGGCAAAAGCTATTATCCCTGCATTTCAGAAGATTATATTATGAATCATATATTCATTACATTATGAATAAATACATTGCATTTAGTCATTTGATTAAAAAAAGACATATATTCACACAGAGAGGGAAAATGAATCAACTTAGATCAACATACAAGGTAGATATTTTAACACACTCTAATTATATTGGCTATGGAAATGCCAAAACAGTATCTCAACTGAYTCAAAAGTCCTGTGATGCAGACTGATACAGGTGCTACAGAAGCCTGATTTGAGATTTTTTTTCCAGTACAGGCATAGATATCAGTTCACATATATACTGTAAATGCATGTTTTGTCTTTATCCTCACCTACCTCAATATTCTCTAAAAGGCCTTACATCATTTGTGTACTGAACAAATAGAATATACTATACTCTGCATATTGCAGTGGTAAGTCATCCCCAGGCTTCTGCAGAACCACCCCCCACCCCCTTTTCAATTTCTATTCATCCAATTTCTTCATATCCTGCTCTTTATTCTTCATAGCAGGAATCTCTCTGACCTCTTTCAGCAGATAAATCTCATTTACCATTCCTTGACCCAGATGTGTATATATATATATATATATGTGCACAAGCAAATAGACTGAATATATCATTATATCAATATATCACAAGCAAATAGACTGAATATATCATAGGTCTTTAACATTCCCATGCCCAGACTCTTAAAACATGAGAGCTTGAAAAAGCCACACAACTGAAGAAAACGTGCTATTACCAGTCTTGGCCAAAAATGTTGACCCCACCATGTTTGCTGCCTTCCTCAGCAGGCATCCTGAAGGAAAAAACAAGACATTTCTTAAGTTCCTTCTACACTCTTGTTTTATGCACTTTTTTTTTTTTAAGACTGCTTTGCACCACAAGTCCCTGTGAAAACTATTCTTATATAGATTTTATGCTTCTTTTGCCGTAGAGCTGATTAGTGCAACTGCCTTCCTCTATGTAGTGCTTTTCTGCAGAACTTAACTTGAACATCTTCATCTACGTGAACACTGTTTGCTGATGACTGATAAGGGAAAAATATAAATCACTGTCGTAACAGCAGGTAGCAGAAGGCTGGCACCCTACACTGCCCAAGTGTTAGATCGTTTAGGCAAACTCTCTGAAAAGGGAAGTTCATGAGGGTATTTGATATGAGGCACTTAGCTTGTTGCTTTTATCAAAATGAGTATTTTGAGAGTAATTCACTAATATTCCCGACATCACCTGGTTTATAATTACCTTTAGGGTGCTTAATAGCCAAAATTGATCCTTCAGATTAATTCAATCAAAGAGTCCCACTAAATTTATTTTTCAGTGGTTTTACTTTTCTGTCTTTTTTTTCCCTCTGCAAATATTAGAATTCATGCAGTTGGAGAACTTGAGCAGTTTAAAGTCTACCATTTTATTTAATCATAGAACAGATCTGGACAAGAAGTGATGACAAAATTTCCCATACACCTTTATTTTTGTGCCTATCCTGGCTAATTTAAGCAAAAAGCCAGCTGAACGATCTATGTTCCTTGCTCTTTCTCCCTCTTCTTTTGGTTTAAGCAATTTTGTTACTGTATGTTAATCACCACCCTTGTAAGCGTCTGTATGTATGTATGTGTGTATTTGTATATGTACTTATATATATCAACAAGGTGGACAATGCCTGACAGCTAGGAAATATGCACAGGCTACCAATCATTTCACACAGGCCAATGTACAATCAGTTCTGTGTGTTTTCCCAGGAGAGGTCTGCATTGTTCTTGGGAAATAAAAATGTTCCCAGGCATTTTAATCATTTGTGACCGTAGCCTTTTACCCCATAATATTACCCACAGAAAGGAGATTTTCAAGCAAAATTGCATGTATCTGGATTTAAGTAACCATCACTGAGTAATACAGGACTGCATCATGCATTTTCACTCAGATCAGAATTATTTTAGGCAACCTGTACAAGTGGGTACCATTTGTTTCTTTCTGCGGAGTGTTCAATGTTTACACAGCAGAACACAGTCTTGTTTTCTTCATCAAATCATTGTTCAATTTGAGGATGCCTTTCATAAACAATTATTCTGCTCTAATAGTAACAAGCAACACATTTGCTTTGCAGACACCTCGGTGAAGCACTCCTGTCAACATGACTGAATTGTCTGTCACGGGCCTTAAATTCTTTTGAATAATATGGTATGCCATCTGGCTCCCAAACACTCATTAAATTCACTGAAATATGAATGTCTAAGAAAGATAACATCTGATGATGCTTCCCCTCCTTTTTTTTTYCCCTCTCTCCTCWAAAAAGAAGCCTATGTATAAATTATACAAATAATAAWAAAAAAAAAGTGGTTATGTTTTGTTTATATTTTAGTTTCCCACAACTAAGAACATGCCAGGCATTTTTGAGAACAAAGACAAATGACATCTCCTATTCCCAGGAGTTTATTGTCCAAGTGAAATGAAGAAGGAAATACAAGTAGATGGGGAATGAGATGCTAAAGCAGTAGAATATTCAGTTTTCTAAGGGAAAGGATGTTCTTACAAACTGAGATTCAGAAGACTTGCCAAGTCACTCAGTCTGATTTTTGCAGAATCCATCTTTAACTGTGGTTAATGTTTGTCAAGTCCTGTTGCTGTTACAGCCTTTGGGAACGATCTCTTACTGCACAGCTCTTTTCACTCCCTCACCCCCCTCTCAATATAGAAGTACTTTTAGGTCCTACAGTAGAAAGAGCCCCACACCTGGAACACTTACATTGTCAGATACAGGCCTTAAAAGACAATGCCTTTCCAAAGGTTTATTAGGAGAGTTGGTCAATTAATTCTTCAGGGGTGTTCAGAGCAGTTTCCAAAAGAACAGCACTTCAAACAAGCAAACCAAAAAACAGGTTTGATAATAACTTTTTCTTTCAACTTTTCAAACAATGCTTATCATGTTAACACTAAAACACTGTTAGACTTCCATTTCTTAGAGAAAGCAAATGCTTGACAAAAATAAATGCATTTTGTAATAATGTGAATTTAGATTCAAAAGTTGCTAAATATATAAAAATGATGCGATAAATACATGCCAAGCAATTCTGCTTACAACATACTGGTACATTGCCCAATACAAGGATGCAAAAGCAAAGAAGCAGCTGGAATCCTGCAGGAAATAGCTCAGAGAATAAAGGAGAGAACAGCAAACAGACTGAAAGGGGAAGAACAGGAAGGCCTCATCCAGTACACAGCAGGGCTCCAACTCCTCATACCACATGGGCCATCAACGGGTACATTTTCTTCTTTGTAAGAACCAGGTTGCTTTGCTGACTGACCTTATCCAGCCTCTTTGCATTTTCCTCAACTCAATGCTTAGCTATTTTTAGCAGCAGGACTCTGCATAATGTTTTATAGCCCATTTTAGCCCTCATGCTACATCCAGCCACAACATCCACAACTAATCTACATTCCCTGCTTTGTTACAGAGGCGAGGGGAAATGATGCACTGGGAAAGAAGCAAGACACTGACCTGGGTTATTTGGCTGTGAAAGGAAGTCTTTCCCTCTGAGAAGACTTCTGTACCTGCAGCACTTAGCAATTTTGATTACAAAGACAAGTCAGTCAATAAACAGGAGGGGGAAGGGAGACTGTAAACAAATATAATTGCTGCCATGCTCTTGCATTTTGACATCTGGAACTTTACAGCTCAGCAGGAGGTTCCAAAACAAGATTCTTATGAGTTAATAAATCAGTTATGCTGACAAGAGGGTCATTCTGTTTCTGATAAGACAGACTGCTCCCTGAGGAATGAGAAACCCCACGTATATCGAATTAATGTGCACTGTCTGTGCTGGCACATTTATGTGAGCTAGAGACATGTCTTTGCTGGGTAGTGGGTCCTAATGAACATCACTTGCCTTGTGCAAGGCAGCCATGTGGAGATTCATTTGATGATAAAATGGGTACACTATAAAGAACAGGATGTAGTACCTATTCCATTGGTGATAATTCAATGAACAACATAAATCTGAAGGTCTTCAGACAGGCTGAGAAATCACAGCTGTTGCTAATGCTAACCATTTCTGTGCATTTTATCAGCTTGGCAAGTAAATTACTAGTTCATTTCTTCTGTCAAAAGTGAAAAATAGACCACAGTAAAGTATTCTCCCTAATGGTATCAGCAGCTCAAGTACCTCCACACTCTGGAGACCCACTCATGTGTAACTGAAAAACGCAAACCACAAAGTCCAACTCCCCCATCTGACAGAAACTCTCCTATAACATCACTGTTTGTATCCCTCATTTCTCAAGACACAACAAGAAATAATTTTCTGATTTATTGTAACACATAGGTGCATTGCAAAAGCATGCACAACTTGGTGTAACAGTTTCTAGGTAAAATAAGGATGTCATCAACCTGGATTAAAGATCCATTCTATAATTCTGTTTTCTTTAAAATCGACATTCTGCTACAGGATATTCAGCTTTTACAGAAGAACACCTACATTAACACCTAATTGTTGAACTAAGATGACTACAGTTGCACACATAGTAATAGCATATGTTTCATYTATGTATTTTCCTTTGGAAGACCTGGAAATCATATCGGTTCTAACTTCTTCTTACAGTACCATGTGAGAAGCAAGTTGTTTTCACAGACATCAGCAAGCACAAGTTAGACACTCACCTTAATCTTTACATCTTTAGCACATCCCATCACTAGAAAGCTTTCAGTTAATAGAAGATGAAGACATTAGATTTCTAGAGAAAGTAATTTTTTCAGTACCTCTTGTGGCTGGCATCTAGCACCGGTTTTAGTACCTGTTCCAGAATTAAGGCTCTCCCTTACAATAGTGCTGATACACTTGACATTCTTCCGTGGATCTTCCTCCCTCTGAGGCCTTCATCTAGTTTGCCTATAAGGATCTTACAGGCAATGGATAAAAATAAGGAAAACCTTCCTTCACTCCTTTCTTGCCCCAGAGCCAATGCAATAAGAAAGAGGGGGGGGGGGAGCACAAACAGTATCATGAATCATACCCTCTGACCCTTTGGGCATGTTTAACATATCCAAGACTCAGGTGTTAAAGGCTTGTACAAAATAAATCATATTTTACTGACTGCTAAATAAAGTGTATCCCACCTCTATTCTGCAAAAAAGTTATTCTCCACCTCCAACTTTTCCATGTTCACTGTTTCAATTATCAGTACAGTTATATTCAACATACTTTTCCTTCACTGCTTGGGTGAGTAGTTCTTCCAAACACCAAGATCTTCTCCTCCTGCCATCAAAACCAAATATAGGCACCTATATTACAAACGTCTGATCACAACCTGTTGCKCTCTACTTTTCCAGTTAAATGAAGATTGTCCTTCCTTTTGACCATTTCTACTGTGCAGCTTGCTTAGCTAGCATTTATTTCCTTTCCCCAAAGCGAAAACATTTGCTTTCTTAATTTCTAACCTCTGACTCTATAAATTTCTTATTACAGATTTCAGCAGTTTTTCAGTGCTGATGACACCAGGCTCTACATGATTAACCTTGGCCGTGGATAAGCTGATCAAATTTATTGTCAGCATTGCAAGGATTTCCTGGAACTAGGCTTGATCCACGTGCTCGGCTGCCTGATACTTGCTCTGAACTCGCTTTCCGTGGAGACAGGCACTACACCCACTGTCTGTGTCAGTACACTGTTTAAAATACCCTATTGGAGCTGTCTCTGAGATTATTTGCTTAAGCATGGTCCAGGGCATAATTTGGGTCCCTGATTCAGCAAAACTTGCGAACACCTGAAGCTGCTGTGGAAATTAGCAGTGCTTTAGTGCACGCACCAAAGGACTACACCAGATCATGGCCACAGTGACGAATACACAGAGGGGAGGGAGGGAGAGAGGAGGATTTTAGGCCAATCCAGTGAACCACAGCCATTAAATCTAAAGCTAGAATACAGAAAGTATTCCTTGAGCTTTCTGAAGTACTGGACTTTCCCCTCATGTCTACATGTCAAAATACCCAAAGCATCACTTTCAGGTTTTAACTCTTTTTTTATGTTTTGGTGAGTTAGAAAAAGGCAAACACCTTATACTTGTGTTTTGGATTTCTTTTTTTGCTAGAAGCAGATGCTTCATACTGTGTTATTTACAGGATTGTCAAGAGGGGAAAAAAAGCTAAAATTCACTAWAACACCTCATCACATGCTTAGCTCTTAAGATAATACATAAATTAATTCCTGTTCTGTATTTAACTTTTTTTCCCCCACCTTAGGAACAGCCCAGATACACTTACCTCCTTATGAAATTACAAAATCACAGCCTATGAGGTTAAGTGAGGTTAAGTGAGAAAGAGGCAGTAGGGCACAAGATCAGGCCTCATTCTATTTAGCCACCAAATATTCTAGCTCTAGCTGTAAAGAAGTAATTTAAACTTACAATCAAGATATTACACTCACACTATAGGGACTTCTTCTAGATTTAGATTCACTATTATCGGCATTAAACATCTCTTCCAAGAACATTAAGTTGTGTTACTCAATATAACTGAAAGATAACATAAGCCAGCTGTTAACTATCATAAATTTGTCAATAGTGCTTTTAGGTATCAGAAATTGTGCTTTATATCTGTGCCTTTTACAGCACCAGACATGYTGGCAGCTTTAGTTGACCAGATTTAGTACTTCCCCATGAAAAACTCCTTGAGAAGAATCTCAAATACTTGCAGAGAGATCCTTCAACACTCACAAACAACTACAACAGAATCCAACCTCTGGCAGTGCTATCTGATGATTAGACACAAACAATGCTGCACAAAAATACAGGCTTGTGCTACCCCCCTCCCACCTCCTCCCATGTCATACTTGAGAGAAGATAACTTTTGCATTAGTGGATTTAGACATTGCCCAGTCAAAGCAAGGCTGCAGTGCAATTATGCTGTTGCTGTGCCAATGCTTTCTATTATTGTCAGCTGCAAGCACAAGATACTCCACAGTCAAAAATGGATCTGTTACATAGATCAGCAAAAGTAGTAAGAGAGCAGATGGAAAAATTCCCACGTCAGCCTGTTCAGCAGTAACACACTTAGGCTAAGTCCATACAAGAAGGGTTTGCYAGCATAGCTATTTTAGCGCAGGGGCAAGTATGTCCTACTGATTTTCTTTTTTTGTTGTTTGTTTTGTTTTTCCTACAGGCAAACCCTCTGAGGAGATGCAGCTGCTGCGACCATAGGCGGCTCCCACAGCTTGGCTCAGCTGCCGGGGGATATTGTGTAGCTCCAGCAGCAATTCCTGCCATCTGCCGAGGCCGTGTCTGCACTTGGGGGCTCTGGCAATGCAGCTGTTACCACAGAGGCCTGGCTGAGAAAAGGAGGCTCCACAAGCAAGGAATGAGCTAACTTCTGTTGTGGTCTTCGTCCCCCAGACACTCAAGTGCTCCATCATATCTCACAGCCAGCCAAGTGCCTTGTCGTGGGAGAGGAGTATTAGTATCCTCATTTACAAAGGGATAGCTTAGCATCAAAAAAAGACACAACTGTGGTTGCACCAGACAATGTTTCATTGATCTCTTTTTAATTACAGGACTCTTTTTACTCCCACCCATTCCCCACTGGCACATTCACTGCTGACATGTCAATCCTTACCAAGAGAACTGCAGCAAGTTTCCCAGACTTGGAAACTAAGCTTTCAGCCTAACTGATTCTGATAGTTGAGAAATTAGATGTTTAGGATTTTTGTATTTCAGTATTTGGCTCTTTTTTGGATCAGCTGATTGCTCACTACCATTATCAATCCAGAAATAAAAAATTGAAAGACCACTACTGTCTCGGCAAAGTCTTATCAGCTTTTGATACCAAGTTAACCTAAATATCTTAATTAAGGAGTATTCCAGGTCCAGGTCCTATTTCCTGGAGATATTCTCAGCAGCAACACTACAATTCCAGCTGAGAATTATGATCTGGATGTCTTTGGTTGAAGTCACCAATTTTGTTTCAAGGAACATGTCTCAGGTACAGACCATCAAGGGTACTAGATACCTCGGTAATACCCTGTGTTAACAGCCCTTGTTGTTAAAGCTTTAAAATACTTATATCTTTGCATGTATTACCTTTAAAGGAGAAGAGTGGTCTTTGAATAGTTCAGTACTGTTTTATTAAAAATKAATTATTAAATCTCATCCTTGAAAGAAGTCTATATTGTAGACTATATATCTTAAGTTACTGAATGCAAAGAATTGCAGTGACATGCAGGAAGCAATAGTTATGTACTAGAAAATCAGAAGTTGTACAGAGGCATRGGCTAAACCTTTGACAAAAAGCAAGAAAATAAGCAGACTTTCCTGCTCCATGTGTATTCAAAAGACAAACAGGGACATCCTACAAAAGGGGAGAATAGAGGGAAAAAAATCCAACTTTTGTTTCAATATAAACTACTTAGAGATAGATTTCTTCAGTTTACTGAGATGTTCAGCCAGCTGAAATAAGAAATTTGACCTAGGGCACGTCCCTTGTTGTGGGGAACGAAGTCAATCACCACTTGAAAGTCATTCAGCTGCTGACTCATCTTCTCTCCCAAGCATGCACAGATATACCATGAGAAAATACTGGAGCAACTAACCACAAGAGATTCTAGGCTTTGCAGTTGTTCGCAAACCAACACTGCTCTGCAATTGTGGAACTGAAAATTTATAGGTTTCACTGAAAAGTGATCAAGTCTCTCATGCATTACAGCACTGCTAAACTGCATCCTCTTTGATCCAGTGCCTTATCCATACTACTGGGACTAACACTTTTTGAGAAAAGGACAACACAGCCCAAATAGCTCTGTATTTTCCAAGTATGAGAATCTATCAGCTCAGTTTCTTTCAGATATAGTTGTTCCCCTAGGACAGATGAGATATTTTCTTTCACTATTTAACAGTAGGGGGCATATTCAGTGTATGCCAGCAAAGCTTAATGAAACCAGTGAAGTAGCACTGATTTGCAGTAATTTTGAGTTCAGCCATGTGTTCTGATGCCAAAGATTCCGGATATTTTAAAGGCTGTTATTGCCTGTGTTTTGGTGAATGTGGAGGACTCAAACTCTGTTAAGTCTGAGGAGAGGGCCTGTACCTAAAAAAACAGTGACAGAGCACCCGTACAAATGCTAAAAGCTAATATTTTTCTTTCTCCTTTTTCCTGGCAGCATATTTTTTCTTGCTGTGTTCTAAATTTCCACTCTCTTCCTGTTGTGCAGGCTGTTCCCAACACATTGAAGTTAAAATGCAGCTAGTGTTTCGACACATCCTGTGAAGTGGCTTTGATCRAAATGGTTATTAGATGCAAATATGAGAAGGCCTTTGGGTACTGCATGTTGTATTAACAGAAATGTAACACTGGCAACTAGGATTGGTAGAGTGTAGCTAAGTAGTTTTCATTTAAATGTATGTGCTAAGAGCAATTTTTGCAAGTCAKCTAACAACCGAACAATTGAAATCTGTGGCTAGCATTACTGTGCTTAAGTTGTCTTTAATCCATTGAATAGGATCAGTGGAGAAGTTAACTGATTTGCCACTTCCATTTTGAGTAAAATAAAGCTGACTTTTAGAAAAGAGAACAGTAGAAGGAAGGAACACTAAGTATTTTTTGACATCTTCTAACATTATATTCTATRTAACTGCTGAGATTTGATAGACATGCCTGAAGTGCTCATTACATTACATTTTGAATGCCTTTTGCAAATTGGATTGGATCTAGAGAATTGAATTTTGTTTTGTTCCTCAATTCTGATCAAGTTGATTCTGATGAAAACGCTCTTCAACTGTTCAAATGGATTGGCTCAGTCTCTTATCCACAGAAATCAATTTCTTTTGTGCTGTTCTAAGGGAAATCAGGAAAAGGACTTCAATGTTCTATTTGTTTGCTCTATTTGGAGCAAGTCTAATCCATCAGAACCTTGCTAAAACTAGTGATCATTTACCTTCCAAACAGGTTTTATATCACATGCCTCATAAGAGCACGAATTGCCAGCTTGACAAATGAGGAAACTGAGGGTCAAAAAAAGTGATACCTCAAGTTTTCAAGAGCACCTACCGATTTCAAGTCTTCCTTTGGAAAGAGAGGCACTTGGACAATGTTTTGCAGGAATTGTGTATTACATCCGTACCATCTCCCAAGACAGCACTTAGGAGTGATTTGGGAAGTATAAATATTGCAGATATATGGCAAAAATCCAAAGAAAATAAGAAACTGACATGCCCTATAGAAAACTGTGAGATAGCTATTATTGGACAGATATATGAAAGACTACCAAAGGAGTTTTAATGTTAGACATAAAAACTTATTAACTAGACAAGTGGATTCTTATGTTTCATTAAAGCCAATATACACCTTTAAACACATTTGCTTAAAGCTACTGGGAAGAACAAACCAGTTAAAACATTTTGCCATCTCTATGAAAAAGTCAGAAGACTAAGAAGTCATGTTTTAAACTATCATAATTGGTATTACAGCTGTAAGACAGTTGTAGTGAATGGAGTGAAGGCAGACAAGATTTCAAGGACCTCTGGCAAGCCAAACGTATTAGTATCACTTAATAACTACAATGCCAAAATAAAACAAAGCAACTGAATCTTACTTCCACTGCTCAGTGATGAGGTTTGTGTACACTCCTCCCATGGGCGCACTACGGATGCAATTATGTCAGACCACATTTCTGAAAAAGATAAACAAAGTTGATTTTCTGTCTTCTCTATTCCTACAATTCCTCCCCTCTCCCCCATAATAAAGGTTAAGACACCTCTTTTTTACAGCCTAGGTGGTGTGTCGTTCACTGCTAACAGGATCTAGACCCGGGTGAGTCTTATATTAGAAGGAAACTATCACAGTAGCTGTCACATCYAGAGAGTCTAAATGTTTTGTGTGCACTTTTCAATTCCTTTTCTAATGAACCCACATATAGTGGATAGCAAAGCACATGCAAGTCAATATCTCCTAGTTAGGCTCTGCTTTCAAGGCAAAGGAATCTCTTACCACCCAACATTTCTGCCATCAGTTTAAGCTAGGGTAGATAATTTACTCCCAGTATCGAGGACTCTCTCTCAATATGCACACAGCAGATCCACTACATTAAATGCCTCTCTCTCTAGGAAAGCACTTTGTAACTCACACGTGCCTTATTACAAGCTAGTAAGCACTGAACAAATTGAAATGGAAGTTACCTTCTTGCTTTGAAGTTAGTTGCAGCAATACAGAAATGGAAAATACCAGCCAAATCCAACAGCTGTCTCTACAATTCTTGCATTGTACTCCATTATTTTGAACTTCCAGCATTATGAAATCCGAACATTTTCTGTTAGCACAGATGTCCTTCTATAAATGCTGAAATTATGTTCTGGTAATTTTACTGTTAAATCTTCTGCAATTAACTGATGTTTAACATTTGCATACACATTTTTACTTCAGCCATTTGCTAAGAAAATATTTATTAGGATTGAAAGTTTAACATAGTAAATCAAACACATAACATCCATTGGACTTCAAACAGATATAAAATATCTTACAAAACTTTTTTTTTTTTTTAAATGGAATTACACAGAGCAAATGCACAGGGTTTGTCTGTTTCTACACTGAATTAATCCCAAGCCAAATAAAAAAGAAAAAGGAAAAACCCAAGAAAGGCATGATAAACTGCATTTGTCATTGTTTCACTGCTAGGTAATAAGCCCTTTTTACAAATATTTATAGAATGTTAAAAAAAATCATTTAATGTACTCCATCTAACAAAACTATTGGATTAACAGCTGATTTTAACTGACTTTACATCATGAAATTCTATTAATAGAGGTACCTTAGTCACTTAGTTTAAAATATGGAGAATAGAGATAGAAAAAAATTAACTTTTTTAGTAGTCTTTAATATAAAATGCACTAAATCTTCCAAAATAAGAATATTATGACACACTAGTGCCAATTTATGCCAACAAAAGCTGATACCAGCTTCTTTCTAACTAAAATTCATTTCACAAAACTTTTATATATTACATGAATATTCAAGTAAACTATTTAAAAATATTTAAAAACACAAAAGGCGAATTATACAGTGTTTCAGAGAGACAACTAATTTGGGAATGCTGTCATTTCCAACTATATAAATTTATAGATATATATTTTTATTTATTTTTAAGACCATCATGATACTACCTGATATTGCAAGAAATCCTTGTCATTAATATTTGATATTTTTCAATGTATAACTTCAAAAAAAAAACCAAAAAGAAAGAAAGACAAGATAAGGATTTGATACATCACTGCGTACTTGTTCATCACTACTTCCGTGTATTGCGCGAYACGGAATCGCGCTACTGGCTTCCCTTTGTAAAGTGCTGAGCAGCAGCCAAATTCCGGCAGTTTTGGCTGGAGATGATGGTGCTCAGTGTCTTGCAAGAATCAGAGCTAGATTCTGCTATAATCAAACAATAATATARAAAAACAAGCTTGGCTGAGCAGTGCGTTTGCCAGTGTCAAATTTCTAATAAAACCCTGAATGACTAAAGATCAGTTTTCTTGAAAGTCTCATTCTTTACTATCTACCAGCTGTAAGGACAGTATGATATTTTAATAAGGATTCAAACACTGGCCACCATATCTCTGGCTGAAGGTGAGGTGCTCACTAGTTTTGGTCAAGTGGCTTTTGGGAAACTTTCAGAGCGAAATAACCCCGCAACAGGAAATGTGAATGAAAAATGTAGATCATGCACAGTTATATTACTGTAAGAGTTGAGCAAGACATGCAAGACAAAGAAAAAGTCAGAACATACCAAAGTAGCAATGGTTAATAAGTTAGTAAAGTTTTCACAGTGTTTCATACAGCCTTTTACTTTAACACAAGTGCATCACTTACCACCACTATTGCTCAGATATTTTAAACATCTCTTGGCCATGCAGATCAGTTTGAGAAGAAAACAGCAAATTACACTTCTTAGGCATTTTTAGACATTAAGTACAGCTTAGAATTTATTTTTATATTCAGTCTCATCAAAAAGGTGTTGTGAAGTTATCACCATTCTAAGTGTAGGGCTTCATTGCTTCCAAATTTGTTGGATCCTGAGAGGTAAATGCCCAAAGAATCGGCTATATAGGCAAAGCTAAGCTTTGCTCAGACAGCCAAATTCTTACATAAACAAAAGGAATAGGGAATTTCTTATTAGCACTCYTAACTTTCTGTCTTCCTTAACCTTTAGATGGTCCTAACTATAAGATGGTTGTATTTTATTCAGTTTTTCACTTATATTTTCACCTCCYGGAAACATTACTCTACCTGGGTGATTTATGAAGAATTAGAACTAGACTTGAGAACACCACTGACCATTGACTATTTTTTTCTCTTTTTTTCCTCTATCCTAAGAACAAAATACACATTTTTTTTTTCCCCACATGGCAAATTCCATTTGACGCCACATCACCACCACTCAACATTAACTCATGAAACAGAGACTTACTCCACTGGTCAGACACAGCAGGGGAAGAATGTCTAGAGGGTAAGTAGGAGGCTCTTTATCAGATATAATTGCTTGCTTAAAAGGAGAGAACCCAGCTTCCCCTTAGCTATTCTTTCATAAATTAATTATTTGTTAAAATCATAATCACAAGCATTGTAGCCATTACACAAAATTCAAGTTTTTTTTTTTTTTAAGAAAAAAAACAAGAATAAATTAGTTACAGCCTTGTAAACAATTGTTCATTTATGTAACATTGGAAAAAAAAAGTTCCTCTAGATAATAAATCAAGACAGTACAAGGCACACATCACACTTAAGAATCCAAAGTGATAAAACCAGCAGGTGCTTTTGTCTTTGTTCGCTGGTGTAATTGTGCTATAGACAATGTAGAAATACATATAATTTCGTTCATACAGTCATTTGAAAGTATTTCATGACTGTGCTTTTTCTGGTAGAATACCTGTGCTATTTTACAGTACAGTATGAATTGAAGCTCTTGGAATGAAACTTCTCAAATGTTTTCTACAAAGCTGCCGGGGAAAAGGCCAGTTTTTCCATTTCGTTGCAGCGTGCCTTTGAACCAGCCATCCTCACGTTTTTTGTGTACGAACACAATGTCACCTTCCTTAAGTTCAAGTTCTGCTTCACTCTGTGGAGGATAGGATACCACGACCCTGTATCTGCATTAAGAAAAACAACAAAAAAGGACAAAGTTCTTAATTGTTTTTTTCTAAAAATGCTTGTAAAAAGAAATAATAATCTCGTGCATGTTAAAATCTAGGAGAAAAAATATCTGTCTAGAGCTGTTTGCTGAGTTTATATCAACTGAAATTAAATACATCTCAAACAGAATAAAAAAATTAAGTCACATATATGTATTTTATATCATAGCTTTCAAATACATCTTTGAAAAAAAACCACATGTACTAAGAGGTTAAACAAGAGGAGAAAACTGTAAATATATTTTTGGATATAAACTTGCAGGCTCTTCCAAGCAGCATGACACAGCAGTAATCAAAGCATTCTTGAGAGTAACTGGACATAACTTTATGACTCTATATGCAATATGATGTTATGCCAGGGAGGGCCCCTGACGTAGTGCATAGAACAAAAACAGTTCCTAATAAAATTTGTTCACTTGCTTTGTTCATTTTTTTAAACATTTTTTTTAACATCTTTACAGATTTTAACATCTTTAAGGTGAGAGCTTTCCCAGGATAGAAAAAATGCCATCTTACTCAGCTCAGTTTATGTGCTGCTGTACTTCACACCTTAAAATCACATCTTTTCACTTTTGCATCTAATTTTATATTGCATTTTTACAAATTCTATTTGAGCAAACAGGGTGGATCAGATCCAGACTCAGATTCACACAGCTGTCCACTCGTATCACCCTCTATCAGCTACAGAAATAAACTATATATWTTTTTTTTTATTGCTTATAACATACTGCCAACATTACTCATTTCTTTCAGGGCAAAACAGCTTATGCTTCAGTGCAGAAGTTCATTGCCAGGTCCTTGAAAAAATTAATCACATTTTCTAAGCATGACTTACGTTTTGAAAAAAACATGTTTATTCCTACACATTCTGATCTTTTAAAGGACACGCTTGTTTCTCTCTTTAGTCAGTTTATGTAAATATTTTGATATTTGCAGGTCCTTTCTTGGTCACCTCAGCTATAAATATCCCTTTCATGCATTTATTATRCAGAATGCATTTCCTCCTTTACATTTGACTATCTTAAGGTACCTTTAATTAATTTTAAAGGAATCCTAGCTCTTTGTAGTTAGTCAGTGATAAAATATTTACATTATAAAGATATTCAAGCTTCCCAAAAGTATGCAATGCATCTCACACGAGTTCCTTCCCAGATTCCTAATGGGTCTGCTGCATCCCATAGTTCTCTTGTACTCTGCATTGGTGAAAAGATTTCTTTTAGTCTATCTTAACATTTCTCCATTCTGCTTTTCATTTTTAACACTTGCATTTCTGATAGTTTTCAAGGAGATCAGAAGAGTACATCCTCTTTTTTCTCCTTGCTTTCATTGCTTCTATTTCACTAGACAAAGATAGTGATTTTCTTCTCAGCTACGTGCAGCTGATTTTTAGACAACTTTATTTGTGTTTCTCCTGCATTGTTCTATGAACCACTTGTTTAACCACCAAATGGAAAAAAGTATCACACTCTCACATGTGAATGATAGACATGAAGAGCTGGAATTACGGTTATTGCATAATTTAAATTCATATTCATTATTCAACTTTTTCATTCAGAGGTTTTCTTTTAAACTCTTCTTTTTAACCATTCCTTGTCCGCTCACCTGCATCCTGCTGCTCTGCAGCTCTCCCATCTGCCGAGTAGGTGCCTTGACTCCTACAGAAAATCAGCCCCCCTCTAGGTTAGGCTCATGCTCGATGGCATTCAGTGCTGCCAGACCTGGCAAACAACTGCAACCTCCCCTGAAACCACTGGCCTGCTCACTGATGTCAYGCTGGTCATTCTGCGGTGCATGAAGTGACGTGGACGACTTTAATCACAGAACAAGATTACTGCTGTCCTTCACTCTAACTGGATGAAAGACTCTGCTTGTGTTATAATTTAGGATATGCAGTGATGTGTATTTAAGGTCAAYGTCAGGTCTTTATCACCACAGTGGAGCGCTGGGAAGCTTATTATTACCGTGCTGTATATTTAGTGGAAAACATAAAGGTTTTTAACCAAGGCTTCCCTTTATAAAGTGGGAAAAAAAGGAGGGGTATAAAAAAAAAAACAGAAAAAAAAAATAAAAGACTTAGGAAATTTGGGAAAGACTACTTGAAACTGTCTTCTACCTCTTGTTGCCTAAAACAACAAAAGCTCTCAGATGATCAAATTACTTTGTATTCATAGCATAACATGGCTCCTCTRGGAGCTGCAGGGAATTGAGGCTGTCTGTCCTTTTAATGAAAAGACAGTGATCCTTAGCCCTGTCAGCATGGTGTCAATGTGAGAGAA
The DNA here is from genome assembly GCF_003342845.1 of Nothoprocta perdicaria. Classification (NCBI taxonomy): domain Eukaryota; kingdom Metazoa; phylum Chordata; class Aves; order Tinamiformes; family Tinamidae; genus Nothoprocta; species Nothoprocta perdicaria. The sequence continues at coordinate 336,512 of NW_020455821.1, forward strand.
CACAGCGCAGAGACGAGGCTCGGGTCTCGGCGGGGGAATGGGGAGAACGACCCAGCACCTAACACCAAGGCTCAGGGGAGCGAACGCACGGCAGGAGCCGTCAGGAATTCCTCAGTTCTGCTCCCAGCTGCCTTGCCTGAAACGGCTCTGTTTAACTCCTCTGTTCCTCCCATAAAAGAAAAATACAAAGGACTGTGGAGCAGTGTGAGTAACCCTCACGATTCATTAGGGAAGACTGAATATAGGAATGGTTTAGGAATGGTAACTTAATGGTTTGCTGCACTGARCATCTGCAATGCGGAGGGAGTGTCATCTTCTTCCCTTCCTTTAGAGGAATGGCTATGGGAATCCAAGTGCTTACTCACAAATTCATAGCACAAAGAGCTAGTGTGCTACCAAATGTGCCAAGTCCTCTTATTCTCCATGATTAGAAGCTAGCTCTATATTCTGTAGAACGTATAGGAAATATGCTTGCTATTCTACTGAAGGGAAAAAAACAGTGGAATTAAAGCAAGAATCTGTAATTTCACCTTAGAGAAACACAGGATTTGTGGAAAACTCAGTATCAAAAAAAAAAAGATCTTTACAGCACATTTTCAAGTGCTTCTCAGTATTGTGTCAGGCACTTTGCTCCCACATTTCTTACAGAACTTCCACAGAACATTATTCCTAAATCCTCCAGTAACCCCTGAAAATTGAACCACGCTAATAATCAAAGCTCCAAAGCCACAGTCTCTGTAGAAAGAATACTGATTCTTTTTTCAAACAGACTGTAGCCTGTGATTGAAACTATGATATGAAGGAACAGAAAAATCTCAGCTGGAGATTTTTGTTTTACCTTTTTGTTGAGTTTATCTTCAGGAATATTCTCCTCCACACTCCCCGCTTTTCACTGCACATACTACCGCATCATCAGTATGGCTCTTATCCAAATTAAGGACAAAGTGGAAAAGAAAACCTGCATACTGTCTGGCTCTTGCTGTGTGGATGCAGCTGAAGGTCAATGGTATTCTAATATTATGACATACCCATATATGATGAACTAACATTTATTAAAATGATTAAAGCCTAAGATAGTTAGCATGAATCTGCTCATTTCCACAACTGTTACACTGCAACTGCACTATTGTTTTGTGTGCCACAAACTCCTCTATCTACCGGAAAAGAAATCCTATGAGATTCTTCAGATTGCYTGCCTACTACAAGAGGACTCAGAAAATTGCCACTTTCTCCTCAGTTCATGCAACCTACCAAGGACCTCAAAACTTGCGAACAGCATGGGGACAAGGAAAAGTGACAGAACTTTAAAGCAACTCTCTGGTTTCTTTAAAGACAGCAAAGGGCTTTTTGGGTTCACTTTCCAGAAAGCAGAGCAGATGAACGGGTATGGCATTCAGGTAGTGAAATTATGTTTGCAACAGCTGAAGAAATCACATGTAAAGCCTACTTACAGATAAAGATCTTATTCACTGTACACTTATGTCTGCAGTTTTGCACTSATAATAAGCTTAAAGAACTAACAAGATTAACCATATATGCAAAATTATAATGTGCTAATGAATTGCAAAATAGGAGACTTATTTTATATATCTCAGTTATCATATCAGACCTATGATCACAGTATTCCTTCCAAAACCTCAAAGTAACATGAAAAGTAAACAAACACAAACCTTAGTTGATTGATACACACATAAAGCATCATAAAAAATAAAAGTCCCATTTTTTTYCTCTATGATGTCAGTATTTTGAAAGACTTCTAGCAGTCTTCATATACACTGTGCATGTCAGAAATGCATTTTTTATTGTTGTTGTTTGCCTCGGRTGATTTACCTTTCACAGACAACAGGCCTGGATTCATTCAGGACTGGACCCAGGGATGAGCACGGCTGCCGAGGAGGAGGCGCTATCGGAATACTGGAATCCAGGGAACTGGTTTTCCGATGCAGYGTCTCCTGTGCCAGTGCAGAGACTTCACTCTCATTGGGACAGGGCCCAGCTTTGCTGTGCCCTCCTGCTGAAGGAAGCTCCGGCCCCACTGCACCTTGCAGGGCCAGCTCTGCTGCTGCTTGCTCAGACTCCAGGGTTGGTGAAGCTGGAGGGGACAACCGGGGCTTGCGCTTAGTGGACGCCCCCGAAAGCAGTTTCAGCAAACCCTTCTTTTCTTTCTGTGAAACAAAGAGAATGTCTCATTTTAGAAYAAAGGTATTTAGTGAAAAGTTGAACCTTTCCTTCTTTAGATGGCATTTGGATCAGAGAAGACTCAGTGAAAAGACTCAGTGAATTAGGAAAAGAACTCTACAGGTAACTAAAAAGTCTAAGTATTAAATTCCTTAAAAGAAAAACAGTAATTTCTTTGGATCACAAATTTCCTAAGGCCTTTCACTTCATTTCTGAAAGGTAAGTTAAGGTTTATCACAAAGGCCAAAAGCACTGGCCTAAAACACAGTCTAGAAGCAGCAGCAAGGAGTTATATTCCCACAAAGTGAATCCAGGAGGTAAATTGTTAGCTAACATGGAAATTTCTAGGAAAGAATAAAGRCTCTATCAAACCAAACTGGGAGAAAAGTCTGCCCTAGAGGCTGCTTTCTAGATAAGTGTCTTCTATTTATCTTCCCTCTGTAAGGGAAAACCTTCACAATTTAGCAGAAATTTGCCACAAGGGGAATGTATTGTGTTTTGCTGCTCTGCTAGAGGGGAGAATTGTAAGCATTCTTTTTGCTTGTCCAGACAGGGATCCCTGAAGACTATTACTTTTCCTGAAGAGAATTATTTAAGTAGCTTTTGTGTTTCTTGTCTTTTTTTAAGGGGTGTGGCAGTGATCTTCTTACCAACCCTTTGACTAAGTGAGTTTAGTGCTTAAGAGAGGTGCCAGATTATAAGCCCTGAAGACAAAAATAAACTAACCACAGAAACAGAAAAGCATGAGCAATATGAGATTTTTATTATAGCATAGGATGCAGTGGAATTGGTGAACTATGAATGAAAAAAATGCTCTGTCCTTCTCCTAAGTCTCCATTATTTTAA
>NW_020455821.1:339581-406097 GCF_003342845.1 Nothoprocta perdicaria
AGCAAAAACCCTCCAGAATGTCATCTAAATATGTGAGAATCTTTAACCTTAAACTCCAAATAGATTTTCTAAAAGCCCTACCTAAAGGCATCTTATTTTGCTTTCAGTTGCCTACAGTAAATAATTCTAAAACCAAGTTATGGTACCTCCATTTGAGGATCATCAACAAAAAATAATTAGAATGCAGGATTGATTAGTGTACAGATTATGAACTTCATCAGAGAGAACAGGTAGACAAAGAGTAGCACAGCAACTGTCTAGAACATGAGAGCTAAAGGAAGGTATTAAAAGAAGGTAAAAAGATTAAAGATTATGATACAGATACCACAGTCTTAAACACAGTTTGAAAGACAGATTTTTCTTTTTTTGCCCATTATATAACATAATCTCATGGTTCACAGGCCAGTGAGAATAAGTTTAAATCTAGAAGAAGGGATTTCAAGTAGAACGAAGGAAAACAGGCTCACGAGAGACTCTACTCACATTTAGAAAAGGCGACTGTCAGCTCGATACTTCAGCTGACTTTTTTTTCCTTTAGCCAATAAACATGGTTTGCAACATGCTTTTTATCTATATATCCATCTGTCTCTAAGAGAATAACTTCATGAAAAAGTATCCTTTCTGCCGATGTAATAAGTAAAATGAGAACCTCATTCTTAAGCTTTTCCACCTACTTATATAAGCTAAACAAATAGTGACTTTCATTAAAAACTATTTTTATTTTATTATAGCAATCTTTTAAAGGTCCTGGAAGTTCACTGTCTTCTGCAATTTCTTGTATCAGTTTAGAGTCACTCTCTGACAACATTTGATAACCATGCTGCTTTCTAAAACATGCAGAAACTTGACTGTAAGTCCAGAAACAGAAAATATTTAAAATTCCAACCGTCTAATGTCTAATCTAATGACTCTTCTGAACTGTGTCAATTCACTTTGTTTTTAATGTTAATGGCCTGCATCTGTTGCCATATTTTAACCCTCCAACAGGGATGTTCTGCTCTATATTTCAATCCATCCTAAATTCTTCTTGTATGGCCAAGAACGGACTTGCCCATAGCTATAGTTGCAAGTAGCTCAGTCTTAAAAGCCGTACAGTGGTGTTACTCAGAAAGTGAAGGCAGGAAATAAAAATAGACTCCTTAAAAATCTGCATGACAGAAATACAGGAGAGTTTGAGATTGAAGGCAGCGATTCTCTTGTCTGCCCACCTTGCTATCCTTGTCCGGTTTAGCGACGGCAGCATTTCCACCGGCTCCTGACGTGTTATCCGGGGACGCAGGGGCTCCAGGGTGAGCGTTCACAGCTCTCCCACCGCCGTCTCCCTCCACAGCGGGAGGGCTAACGCTGGGGGAGCCCAAGGAAGCTGCTGCTGCTGCACACGCCAGCGGCACGGCCGAGCGGCTCACGTTCACAGCAGTGACGTAGGCCGCCGTGCTCGAGTGCGGAGGCTGGAGCTGCTGGGAAGCAGCCGAGTGGTGCGGGATGATCACGGCAGCAGGAATAAGGCACGTTGAGCTCTGTGCCTGTATGGGCGTCACCGCTGCCGTGGGTCTTTCCTGACTGTGCGCAGCAACTAGAACAGAGGAAGAAAATGCAAGAGAATTAATATTTTCACAGGACACATTACAAGTGAGGTACAGTCGCTGTATTTAATTGTACAGTCAATTAAAATCCTAAGAGGCTTCTTTCCTACCATTCTCTTAGGTAATACATTACTGCCGTGTCACATGGCATCAAATTTATCTCACCAGAATAAAGAGTGCCTGGTATTCTACTTGTACCAGTAAGCAACAGCATAACTACAGACCTGTAACTATTATGAAGGTTATCTATGCTGCTGAGACAAATGCTTCATGTATGAATAGAGATGCAAAATGAAGRCTACATTTTAGGTCATAAGAGGCAGTTAAATCCTGTGTGCAACTTGTTTGCTCGTTTAAATATGCTGCATAGTTGTCAGGGCACATAAAACAATGTAGGAAGGAACACTCCTTATAGAAGCTGCTAAAAATATAATTGGATTGTTTTCCCTAAACTATTCAGTAAATCCACAACAGATTTAGTGGGTCTTTCAAACAATAMGCACAGTGGCAATTACTGCTATGAGTGGTTTCTTTGAAAATGTAAGCTATTGTCTCCTGGGATGTTTAAATATAGAAGTAGATTTACTCATACCCTGTGAAATAAAAGAAACATCTACACTGGAAGTTGCATAGGGCTGAATAAACTAACCTTGCTACAACCTAGCTACATAGAACAGAGTTCTGCATGAACAAATTTGTCCATCCCAAAAAGCATATGTTTAAGTGGTCAACAGCACTTGCATTAGGTCATTGGAAGAGTTCAAGTATTTTTATACCACTAAGTGAAATAAACTGTAGACATCTTACCTGAAYAATATGAGGCAGAACGCAGCATCCCAGTACTGCACAGCCTCTTCCTCYCAATATGGGATGGGAAGAGGCATCCCTTAGGTTGGTGCATGCACTTCTTAAATATCAGTTCACTCTGATATTTCAAATGCTAATTGGAGCTTCAGGCTAGCTGTAAGCAATACCCTGGAATCAAGTCTCTASTGCTTGCTCTCTTTATTCTGCTCTCTTCACTAATTCCCCTGATTGCTTGGTTAGATTGAGCCAACAGTGTACTAGCAARCACTGACATAGTTCACGGACTTGATACAACAATCCTATAACTTAAATTATAACCAAGTACAATGTGTAAGATAAGAAACAACGTGTAAGTCCTTTTCAAGAAGAAACCACAACTAAATGCTATGTATAATTTTGTGATACATACCCTTCTCCTCTCTGCCACAGACCCTTTTAAACCCCAAGCACTAAAAGTGTTTTAGATAGGAAGGTTAGGAGGACAGCAGCAATGCAAGGAGAAGTTCTGGTTAAAACAGATTATTGCTGCTGTCTGTTGATTATACGACAAAGTCAGCTTTCTTAAAAATAGCTGCTGTTCTTCAGGATACAACTATACTTGCATGCAAACAATAATGGTACAGGTATGTATAACTTTCTTTTCCTCTTTTCTTATCCCCAATCCAGAAGAAGAATTGATCAGGCAGGGTGCACATTATCCTTCCTGGCTCCTTTCAAATGAAGAAAAAACACTGGACTCCTCAGTAGCTGATGGCAGGCAATGGCTTACTAAACTCATTTGAAGTAGAGTCTAAACTAAACTGGAACCAAAGAACAGGCCTGCACAGTGCATCTTTGAAACTTCGACTACAGAATAATGCTCAGCAAAGGTATTTGGATATTTGGGGAAACTCAAGACAATCACATTGCACATGCTGACTATAAAATTTTCTGCAATATTTGAACATAAAGCATCCATTATTGCTTCACTTTAATTAAATGGGCCATAATACAGAACAGAACTCTGCATCTCCCAGAAGGACACCTTTACACTGCAATCCAATGTAAAGCTCCCCATGAAGAGATGGCAGCCCCTTTCATTCTTCCGTTTTGGACCTGGAAAGCTGGTTGTCATGTTTTCCAGCTGAATTGTAAGAACTTACTCATCTTGACAGAGCAGCACTGAGGAAGTGTAGGAACAGAAGGTCCTCTGGAGCCTGCAAGAGCTTTTTCCTTTGTGCTCTTACTTGGAAGCTCCTCAGCAGCACAAAGGAAGAATTTAGAGTAGAAAACACCTGCGTTTGAGAGGCAGCAATGTACATATGTTTTGCTTTATTTTCTCTTTCTGTCTGCCAATAGCACTTGGRCTCTTTCATTTCATGGTAAAGAATGAAGTTGTTGGACTGGATCAGATGCAATAGTCTTCTACAAGATCATACTGGCTGAAGATTGGGCCAATTCGGAAAATAAAGGTACTAAATAAAGACATCTCCAGATATYCTACCTTCAAAAATAAATCTAGTGCTGAACGTGCACATATTTTCTATAGGAATGAACAACTCTGAAGGAGACGTGGGCTAATTCATAGATCCTGAGACCATAATAATCATAATGATCCTCAAGGGGATAAAAGATTTGGATCTTTTATCTTCTCTTCAGTCCCTAAGAGCAAMTGGAATCCCTAAGGCTGTAATTGGGTGGTATTCTCCTAGCTTGGCATATCCACAGAGAAGCATATGAATTTGGTAAACAAAATATCTTGAAAGCAAAACTATGACTCTTTCTGGATCCAAATTTAAATAACAGGAGGTCACGTTTACTATGATACAGCCTTTCACAGCAGAGACAGAAACAGAACCATCAGGAAAACACAATTTTATGTAATAGATGGTTCACATCTTGAACGCGGCATAGTCATAAGTGTTTCAGATTCAAAGCCAGAAGTTACAGTCAATAGTTTAGAGAACAAACTGGAATGCCTCAAGACCAACCCCGAGCTAAAGCATTGAAAAAGAAGAAAGAAAAAATGCAAAAGGTCTTCAAAGCTGTTAGAAGAGAACTTAAACAAAGTGCCAAATAGAGAAATATGTATTTGTTATGCAGTTAACATTGTCTAAAAAATAAGCTATGACCAAGATGTCCTTATTTTTATTTCCACATCAACTGCATGAGTGGGGAAAGCTCAGACAATATGCCCCCATCACAGATAGTGTTAGAATAAAAAAAAAAGAACAAAAAAAACCCTGAAGTACTTGCATACAAATTCCCTACAGCAACAGCAGACATAGACTAGTACTTGAAAGAGATTGAGAGATGCAACATTCAGAACAATAAGCTAGGCATTTCATAAAGCATTCAGCTCTACAACATAACAACATTAAAAAGCCATTTTTTTTCCCTTTTAATGTAACAAATATTTATACAAAGCATGGCTACAGCTATCTTCTCAGATAGACTCTAGAGTTTGGCTCCTCCTTCCCTCACAAAATTTCTTTTTAAAATTATTACTATTATTACTACTATTATTATTACCTGTTCTAACCGCATTGCGAGCCTGGTTGACCGTCATTTGTCCTGTCATGTGCACAAGGACCTTAGTTTGCGGACTGGTTTGGATATGTGCTGCAGAAACCACAGCCGTGGGCACTGTGCTTGAGTTCACTGCCACACCATTTCCCTGGAGCTTCTGCGATGTCCCACTAGCTGTGGAAGGGCTGACCATCGTTACCACTCGTCCTGCTTGGGCAGCAGTAGACATGGGAACTTTTGTTTGGGACGCACTTGTCACTGTCCTGTCAAAATTCAAAATACAAAAGTGAAACACAACTGAAAAACGAGCTAGTCACTAAAGCTCACAGCTCTTCTATTACCTAGCTTTTAGGATTAAATACAAAATCATTTTGGACTTGAAATTAGGGAATTATTTATCYACCTGTATACAAACATACCTTGTAACTGGGGCCACGTAATTGCCAGGAAAAACACCAATCCTGCTTGTATGCATAGAAGTTCCTTTGAACCAACCATCTTGACAGCGTTCAAACACTAAGAACATTTCTCCCTTYCGCAGTTCCAGTTCATCATCTTTCCGAGGAGTGTATGGATATATAGCAATGTATCTAAATGAGAGACAAGCAGATGATTCTCAGGATATGCAACTACTAAGTGATGGTTTCTAATTGTTTTAGGCTTGTATTTTCTAGTTGAGAGAGAGTCTACAGACACATATGACAAGGCAAGGCAGAAAGCCTTATATATTTGGTGACTGATCACGCTGCTACAGTATTAAAACAGAAGTTCTGGCAATATTAGGGGAAATAATTGTTAAGAATATATTCCCAACTGTGCTTTAGTATCATATTTAATACTTCTAATAAGATCATTCATTTTCTTAAGTTAATGAATTTAATTAGTGTTTGTTGATGAGTTATCCCATCAACTCCTCCTTTTCTCTCAGTATGCTCATTTGCAGTATCTCCTCTTTGTGACAGGTCAGCTTCTTCTGTGGTGAGTACTGATCGTTGGAACTGAAAATATCACCATCAGAAATAGTTTCCAAAATGCAACGTCGAAACTCCCTGTATGCTCCACTCGATGCATCTCCCTGGAACCCCCAGATTCCCTGTAATAAGGGTTTTCTAGCAGGATCTCTCTGTGGTGCTAGAAAAAATGTGTGTTATTGGAACATGACATTAATGCATAAGATAGATATATCAGTTAAATAAAATCAGTTAAGGTAGATAAAGCTTATTTCCTTTTTTTTTTTTTTCTCCCCTAAGCAAAAATATTGAGAACCCTAACATAGTGAAAAATAATGGTGAGGGTTGATAAACTCCACCTCCACTTTTTAAGAGACTAAATACATATAAACATCCAGTATCTGAATTTCCCGCAATTACATGCTGGAAAAATTGCAACAGCAAAATTTCCTTTTATCACATTAAACAGAGACAGTGGTCTACTACTACAGCGTTCTGTTTTCTGCACAAGTTAAACATAAAACTTTTTAAACCTTAAAGCTTATACCCTTACTGACCCAGACCTTTTAGAAATTACATACTCTAATAAATCATATTTTCTCAAAAATAATACACTTTCACCAGAGGCAGACAATTAGGGTGGCTAATGAGCAAGTATACTATGCCCATCTTTTGAAAAACAATCTACAATTACTTGCACTGGTTGCCTTTTCATCCTTGCTACCCCAAGAATAAAAAGAAGCACTCTTCAGGAAAAAATGCCTCTTGGTCAGTAAGGGCTGTATTAACTGTACACTTCTCCCTTTCCCATTAGATCTTTGTTCTTTGCTGCTCGTGCAAGAACCTTGGCATTAACTGCAAAAATAATTTAAAGGCAACACAGTGGCAAAGATATGACACACTGGAAAGAAAAAGCTTTACTGGCACAAGATTTAGGAATGATCTATAAAGCTGCACAGTAAAGCTGCCTGTGAAAGTAGCTAATTGGTGTTCATTAACTTCACTTTTAGTTAAATCCGTCTAAATTTCCCTGGTATCCTCATATACAGCAGTGCTTCGAAGATGGAGAACAGAARTAAATGAGATGGGAACTTGATTAACTGCATTAAGCGTAGTAATCCATTAAAAAATAAAAATAAAAAAGCTGACATGCTGGATGCCAAAGAAACAGCCCAACCCAGATGCACCTGCTGCACAAGAAAGGCATTCTTTTGGAGTGGGAGGAAACCTGGCGGGAAGATAAAATAGAAGATACAGAACAAAAGTGGTCCTTGCATTATTCAAATGCCTTATTAGATGGTTCAACCTCTTCTGAATTTTATTTTTCCTTTTAACTTTCCTCTTCTCCAAACCACACACAAAGAAGCTTCCAAAAACGATGCTGTCAGTAGCACATGTTAATACACAAAATATTTTCACCCAGAAGGATGACGCACATTTCCTTGTATTACAAGCATGAAGACATAGTGCTAACTAGCAGCTTTCTGCCTTCATTCCCAATTGCCACCCCCTAATTAATGAATCCTCAATCAAACTGTACAATCCTCAATCAAATTTCACTCACAACTTGCAGAAGCAGCCTGACAATGTCATGCTAATATAACAGTCTAAATGACACACAGCGTTTGCTGTGTTTTGGCATAAGCTCTTCCACATGAGAACAGCCTTTTCATTCCATTCATAATAGAAAACATCAGATAAATTCACTCCAGGGYTTGCCACTTGCATGTACACAGTCTTCATTCCTAACGCAGGGATTCATTCATCTTCTGCATGATAAATACTTTTATTTTTTGAAGTGAGTACTTTCAATATGCAGCAACATCTGATTATATTTACCTAAGTCATAAATAGCCCTCAGCAACAAGGCTGTTTGGGGATAGCACCTTTATGTATGTTTTCTTGCTTTTGCTCCTCATTATAGGCATGGCTTTCTGGGAACGCTAGCAGAACACAGGCCAGCTGGCAAGAAATAAGTACGTGCACAGCTATTGATCTCATTCCATTTGTCTGACGGGCAACAAGTTGCAATTTTACTTACACACTCGGTCGACTTTGTGGTCGTAAATGTGCAATTGGGTCAGCTGGTCCTGCTGCAGGCCTTGGTGCTACCCCTGCAGAGGGAGGGCCAGAACCGGCTGATGCAACGATGGCAGCTGACAGGAGAGGTGGTGGTGGTGGAAGAGGGGGATTCATATTCTGACATAACGAGAACAACAACAAAAGAACAGCAACAGGTGATTTATATTGTTAGATGGGTTGAATCAGCTGCACAAAAGTATGACATGCTAACGGAATGAGAAGAACAGCTGAATTTTGTATTCCATTACCTACTTGTAAAGCTTAACTGCAAAGCTAGGCTTGTCTGTATTTCTCTTTTTCCAGTATAAAATATCGGAGTCTTGGGAGCTAATTAAGCAAATGGTGAGCAATCTCTCAGTGCAGAAGAAACCGACTACATTGTCTTTAATTATAGCATTTTTAGGAAGGACTTGACAAAAATTCATAAGCCTACCAGGAGGTAGATTTTACATCCTACTGCTGCCTGTACTTCAAAACACGATCGTTTTTRTAACCTGAAGCTGAAACATAATGCACAATTCAGCAGCAGTGCACCCCAAACCACCCCTTCTGGGGGAAAATTCCCTTTGATGTATGGGTTACAAAAGCAAGCACAATATGAGACCACAGCCACTGCACTATTGTTACCACTTTCGCCTATTCTTCTAGTTTAAAGCATTAGCTTTTGAAATTCAGTACTATCAAGACTGGTAATCTTTAACAAACACTCTAGTAAAAAGGCACAGTTCCTTTACGGGCAGATCCTAATGGGGGTTCTGCCTACAGGATTCTACTATGCCTTTTGAAAATCAATGGAGCAATTGTTACCTTCTGCTTTATAAAGCCATGGACAATTCTTTAGGACCTTGTGTACTGACACTCCTGGGAAAAGTTTCTCACAGAAGAACTTTCCCTTCCCCCTCTTTCAAAAATAATTCTTTAATTTACAACACACAAAGAGTGAGAACTTCAAATAAATATATACAAAATCAGAACGCAAAGCAGAAGCAATTTGTTTCATACACCATCTTTGATGTTGAGCAGTCCTTGCAATCTGAAAGAGATACCTCTGATCAATGTCACTGTTCACTTAAGGCTTAAAAAAATGACAAGACAAATATAAAGTAACTTAAGTATTGCTAGGCTCTTTCAGTTCATTGGCATACAAATGTATAGCACCATATTATAACTCTGAAATTACAAAGACTTTCCATTATATCCTCCTACCCCAAAGAGCTCAGTTGTGCACTACTTTGCTTGCTTTTCTGAACCAAAAATTTAAACCAAGTAGGTTGTAGTTCTGCTCTGCAGGGTTATTGCATCACTGCCTTTGGTGATCAAAAAAAGACAGTTCTGAAGTAGTCTTTCACTACCAAAATAAAGAGCTAAATGATCAAAACCTTAAAACACAGGGGAAAAAAAGGAAGAAAAAAAAGAAAAAAAAAAGAAAGAAAGATTGTCTGAAATAGCAAGTACAGTTTCAGTCAAAATTCCTATCCTCAACTACGGTATAAATAGCCAGGTAAATCTCAAAGTAAGAATATTAAAAAGTATTCTGCTTGTGTGTGAGAATTCCTTAACTGACTGCATCCAGCACAGCAGACAAGACCTGCTGAAGAAACATAATTACATCCTTTGATACTAACAATTTAGTTATTACAAAAACTACATTTGCTTCAGATTTTAGAACTCCATGCATCAAATAAGATTTTAAATGTATCCTGATATTACCAGAAACTTTTCTGTCTCAAATGGCTTTATAGAAGATATTATTCTCCTCTCCCTACTAGTTCAGATAAAGACAAGCAGAATACAAATACCTAACTTTTAGACAACCTCTCTTTAGAATACAAATCCAAATTTAGGTATCTAGATAATTCATACATGATAGAATGCATAAATCCACATTAGGACATAATCAGGTGGACATCTTTAAAATTAAGCCTACTCATGCACGGTTATCAAGGTGTCACAACTTCACTCCTTCAGTATGGCTGAAGATGCAAAGAGTGGACAGTATTTAATCGACGTGAATGCATAATGTATACAAAAGGTTATTAGCAGCAATAAAGCCACCTGCTCTATTCAGGTTCCGCTCCCTCCCTGTGTCTATTACTATGGTAATGAAACCTGCAGTGAGCTGCAGCCCAATTAAACTTCAAAAGATTTGGCAAGTGCTCAGAAATCCAAACAAACTACCTGATAGGCCTTAGAGGACAAGTGCTCCTCAGCTTGCACTGCTACAACTTAATAAAATTGTTCCAGAAAGCTTTAGCCAAGTTTAAGAACTCTGGCATATAGCCATTTTTGTAGATACCAAGAAACAAATCTACCTCTAGGGCACAAGCCAGTTTTGATTCATCCTGTGTTCAACTTTTATGTATTAAAAAAAATGCAAACCTCACATGATTTAATAAAACAGGTTTATTAAAATAATTTTAAGAGTATTTTCATTAATGTAGTTGAAGAGAAGGAGGGAGAAGCAACCTTCCTGCAACTACGCTTTAGCCAGAAAATGTACTCTTGAGCATACAAAACAGCATATAAAGCAAGTCCCTGAAATAAATGATCAAACTGTGTAATGCTTCACGTGTTTATGCAAAAACCTTCAACAAGTAGCTGTACTCATACTCAAGAAACTCATATACTTCTAAAGTTCAAATGCAGACTATGTTCCCAAATCAGTCAACTAGAGACCAATAATCAACTTATTCAGAGTAACAAACGGTAGAGAGCAGTGGAGCAGGGGGGAATCTACAATATTAATTGTCTTTCCTCCCAGAGCATCTAGGGAAAATACATGGCTTGTACCATCCCTGGTGGGCTAACAAATTAAGGCTCATGTTTTAAAACTATAACTGTATGTTTGGAAGTGGTGTCAGAACTCATCGCTTCTTTCAGYTGCTTCCTCCAGCCCACCAAACTGCCCAGAATTTCTGTCGCTTACAACTCAGAGTTGTCATTTAACACTCCTCCTGATTCATTTAGCACTATGGAATCAGCTGGAACCACATAAAAGAGACCTAAATGCCATCATTTTTGACTCATTACTAATACTTCAGACTATCTTCTGTGTAAACATACAGGGATGGTATTTTTCCTTCTAAGACAAAGACCAGAAGGAACACGATTTTGAATTTTGAAGCCTTTAACATGTAGGTGAATGTAAATCTTCTAAATACAGAGCACCTTTTCTTTTTCCTAACAATCGCACATATTATGATTCCATATCAAATTCAGTACATTCAATCTTAAAAGGGAACAATACACTCTCTGTCAACTATTGTCCAAATACTTCAAACTTCATATGGGAATATATAAAGGCAGAATTAAAGTAAGGTAAATTGTATGTTATCGTTCCACTCCTTGTGAAAGGAGCCTGACCTTGCTGTGATATATTCTTTCTCCGTTTCCTCCCCATATCACAGCTCGAAAGGCATATTTTGTTTAAGATTCTTTTGAGCAGAATCTGTGGCAACCAGAGCTCCTCCATTAGATAACGGCCTTATAAATCACATCCAAGAATTCCCTCTCAAGCAAATGAGGCTTGCATAATTGTGTGCACATATTTTCTCCCAACAACTGTCCAACTTGCTCTCTGCTACTTAGATTTTAAGAACTTCAAATATACTAAGCATCTACAAGTTCAGAAATGCCCGTGGCCAAGAAAAGAAGAGCAATTAATGCTCCTCCTAAGGATGAGTGAAGTGTGAAGATCCAACAAGTCTTCTAAGCGACACGAGCACACACAAAACCTCAACTGCAAGTAAAGTTGGTCTCAGGACATAGCTACTTTTATCTCAAAGAATTAAAAAGCCAGAAGAACTCAGATTAATTAAAGCTGCTGCTAAAAATCTAGTTTACTGCTGTAAAACAACACTTTTAAATAGATTATTGCAGGTTTTTTTTTGATTGTAAGCAAAATTTTACCTGTATGACAAGTAATAGATAAGGTCTGTGATCATCTAACAGTGTTTTCTTACTTGTCCCAACTTCAACTATAAAATGAAGCTGTAAATTACCTCATACAACTTTTGTTGTGAAATGGCATCTATAAAAGACTACTATAGACAAATTAAATAAAATAAAATTGGTATTTCTTGAATGATTGCACTGTTTCCAAAAAAAGCCCACTCTCAAAACATGATCATATACATGTACACAGATACCAGACTTGCAGGCTCCTTAATGCTAGAAATTCCTCTCCACTGTCTTACAGTGACTTACTTTCCAAACAATCGAGCTCAAAATATCTCCTCTTGAAAACAAATAGCTTGTTTTCTTACAGAGAGTAAGACAAGACAGTAGCTTTTCTTCATTTATAAGTCTGAAAAATGTATGAATTCAGAATTACAATGGAGGAAAAGATCCTCCTCTTTTTCACTGATTAGCAGTCATGCTCATGCTCTAATTCTTGTCTTCCCCCCTAGTCCAAGTTTGGTGGGAAGAAGTTACATCAAATGGCTTGTCTTCAGAAAGATGAAGTAGTACTATAAAAATCTCAAATAAGTAAAATATCTTCACACTTAAAATAAACTCCGAACTCTCCCTGTTGCAACGTGACTCCAAGCCATCTACTATCAATATATTATATTGTACAGTCACAAATAATCTGTAGCTTAAAATTAATCTTTAGCATGTTACAGAGCATATTTGCAGAAGGGCTAATCCTGAAAAACAAGAATATCATTTTCTATCTTGACCTATCAGAATTGTTCTGCAATTCCCCAAATTAAAACAAGAATTTATGAAGCAAGAGGAAAAGTGGAAATAAAAGTAGAGTTCACAGTCTGTAACTCCAAACTGCATCACCATCTAGTATCATCTAGAGGAAAAGAACACAGGAACCACACGACTGCAGGCTGTGCTGCCAGCTTGTATTTTATCTGTGCTGACTACAAGGCAAGAAGGAACGAACATTATGTACAAAATGTTACTGACTTTTAAAATATAGCAGTGCAAAGAAGGTGACAGACAATAACTCAAATTCTCCCTGGGAATTACATGCCTAATTGAAAACTTAACCAGGAACCAGGTTATCACACAGAAAAAGTATCTCCAGAGGACCTAAGACAATCATGCCCAGGAGTTTCACTCCATGTTGCATTTAGCACTGTTATTTAATCCCCATGGCTATCAGTGGCACGATCTTTTCTGAATCAACTTATGCAACTAAAGCACCCAAGGTTGCTTAGTAACTTGGCACTAATGCCAAAATAAAGTATTTTTCCATGTCGGGAATCCAAGAGAGAAGTTCTTATTTTTAATAACAAAGAAAAATGTTAGTCATGGGTTAGCAGGGGGTGGGGAATGGAGAAGCTACTTCTGACAAAAGCCTGGCAATCATGCTTTGAATCATGCCTACCTCACCCTCTCCAAGGCTGAATGTCCTCAGCCACAAATCAAATTTACTGCTGGATATTTGTAGCATACACAGTAGCTAGACTTATATTCTTCTTGACAGCAAAAATGACATTGATGCTAATTTGTTCAGTGTGTACAGATATTTAACTAGAACAGCATACAAGATATCTAAAAAAATACGAAAAAATAGCATGTAAGCAGCTAGTTGATTCTAGTATCAGATGCATACCTCTCCTGCAAGAAAATACCAATCTATATGTAAAAGGAGATTACTGATTGGTTCCAGATTAGCATTCTTTAACAGTAGCATTGCACAGATGGCCCACAGGCTGAGGGAGCGCTAAAGGACAAATGCTACAGAGCAACCGGCTTACTCAGTAACACAGGGCACAAGCATCCTGTGTATATAATTGTCAGCAACAAGGCCCTTGATCTGAAGAACGCACGCAACATCGTTACTTAGTTGCATGACAGCACCCACCACATCACCAGTGACGATGAAAACAATTGGTGGGATCCTAGTGAACATGGAGTTGAACATAAACTTGCAATGCTTCACACAGGACAAACGAATACATGCAAATTCTCAAGACACATATCAGTCTGGGGGAAAAAAAGGACTATGCTATCAATATTTTCACCATGAAAATGACTGTGCACTACTGTAAACAGTTCTGGAGTGAGTTTTAAGACAGATAATGAAACACTGAAGATGATTCAGAAAATAAAAGCGCAATTTAGATGACCAAAAATAATATCTTAAGAGTTCAAAGGAAGTATAAAAACAAAAAAGCAAGCTGTTAGTTGCCACCAAATCACATCTAAGATTTAGAGAACAAAAAGCTGATAGCAGAAGACTCTTCAATTGTGTAGACAAAGACGTAAAATGATCCGAGGATGAAAGCTGAAAACAAAGCCAAACAACTTCAGCAGCAAGGATAGGCACTGTGCTTTAGTTGCTTTAAACTATAAGAATAATTAGTTGCTTTAAAACTATAAGAATAATTAGACACTTAGGCACACAAGTGCTATGATCAAATTCAAGGTTGATGRAGTTCCCTCAAGGTTTCTGAATACTGGTGTCCATACACTTTATGGCAGCTAAAATCAGTCTCTGGTAATTGCATTAGGATAGAGGCTATTCCTGAGCTGGTCCACCACAATCCTAACAAAACAAAGCATTTTATTTATATGCTGCAAAATGCTCCTTCCTGCAAAAGATTGTCATTCACAACATTGCCTTCATTTTTATCTACAAGATCCAACCTAGTCAGGCCAGGTATGTCCTGTATCTGCCACCTGTGTGTACACAATCAAAATACAAGTATTTAATCAGAAGTAAAACGTGGATTTTTTAAACTTATTTCACAGAATTCTCCAAGTGTTGAGTTCAGGAAGACAAAAGAATAGCTAGCAGCTGAGGTTTCAAGTTATTTTTTGCAAGATCTTGCTTTTTTCCCTCCACYTCCCAGCTTAATCTCCAACTCATCCTGGAAAGAAAGACTGTTCTTGAAGAAAACATGCTTATATTTTCAACATAAAAAGGAAAGAGGATAGCCAGGGAAACGGATAAACATCACAGCACTCAAGGTATTTATTATTTTGCCAGTAACACTTTTGCTGTTCAACACATGCTGTTGTATCACATATATAACACACTTACAGTCTTAAGCCCAACAATTCACAGTAGTACATTCCTTACGAGCTACTTACACCAAGAGCTGCTTGGTAGGTAACTTCTGATGGGAAGGTAAATGAAGGCCCTGTTGTAACTGGGCTGCTAGGAGGTGGAGTCACAATCAGTCCTGTGGTACCAATATGAACCTGTCAAAAAAAAAAAAAAAAAAAAAAAAAAAGAGTCATTTTGAGCAGTTTTGTTGGTGTCCCCCCCATAAATAGCAGTCAAATCCCAAAGATGTGAAAACAAAACATATTTAATAGATCACATAAAATAAAACCGACAGTACTTTGTCTCTGTTACTATTTCCACTCCCAAGTTGTGATTTTTACATGAAACGATCGCTCACCAACTACTGTTACATGAGACCAAACAATAAAGCCGGAGAAATGTTTCTTCTTATAARAAATCAGATTAATATGATAGGTTTCTGAAAGTCATACAAGTTTGAGGTAAATCTAGCTTTTACTTGCATGCAGTTTATGTTCACTATTACAATAATTTTAGAACAAGAAATTAATCCCTATTATAATCACTATTATAATCATTTTAGACCAAGAAATTAWATTATTGTATTTTCTAGTTTCCATWACTTAATAATCTTCATAACACTCAAGAAATTAACAATGTTTTAAGAAAAATCCAAGACTAAAAGTATTTTTATAAATAGCTTTGTAAAAAATAYATATCTATTTTAAATCCTCTCATCTTGGAACACAGGCCTTCTGAAAAATTTAAGTTAATATTAATCAAATTAATAAACTGGAATACATAACCTGACAAAATCAGAAACCTGTATAGTTATTGTAAAACACATAATTGATGATTTCTGGGAAATTACCTGAGAAGGGGCACTACAGGAAAGGCCTGTCAGCTCACTTATGCGGGCGGCCGCCGTTGGGTTGCTGGAGCTAATGAGAACAGGAGGACTGATTTCCATTGAATGGCGATTCTGAGAAGACTGCGAAGACTTGTTGGACATAGTGAGGGAGGTAAAAGAGTGCCGTTTTTTGGTGTTCTTCTTGGTATCGGTGTGCTTTTGGGTTGAATTGTTATGGGTTGCCCCAGAGGTACCTTCTCCAGAGTCTACAGCAGAGCCTGATGGCTTATCCAATTCTATCAGCTGCTTGGCTGCTGTGTTAAACTGCAATAAATAAATAAATAAATACATAAATAAAACCAGTATTTTAGTATTATTTATAAAAATCAACTGACTAGAACACTAATTTCCTTTTTCTTCTATTCATAAGAGCAAAGAGATTGTACACCTTCTATGCTGTACAGCATAAGATCCTGAAGTGAAAATGTTTTTCTTTAAGCTTACCTAAAGTATATTGGTTCATAAAGAACYTTCCCTATTTGCTATAGCAATGTTGCATGAAGTGCAAATAAAATCTTCCTCTACAGAAAAGAAACGYGGAATCTTATAAAGTTTCTTTTTACTGTAGTTCAGCTCGAGGGAAGAAAAAAAGAAGAATGACTTGCATTTTTCACAAAACCATTATTTCCTTCACTTCAATGTTGGAATATATTCTGTGAATGAGTAACAKTTTTTACACTAATTGTTTCCAAAAAGAAGTCTCCATTTTCCAAATCGTTACAGAAACAGAAATTGGGTGGCTCATTAAACAGCTTGCCCAAGTGCCAGGAAAAAGCTTCCTCTAACCTGGATAGGTTGAGTGATCAGTTTAAAAAAAGCACTACAAACAGCTGTATTGGCTGAACCGAAGGGGCAGTTAACTGCAAGGAGCATCGAATGAATTGCCAGGGATAAGAACTTCTTAAATTGGATTTTAAAGAGCTCTTAAACCGAAGTCAGAATTTCACTGAGCTTTTTTTCTTTTTTTTTTTTTTTTAAATCATGTGTACTCTTCTCTCCCCCGAAAAATATATCTGCTGATCCTTAAAATGAGGACATTAGAAATGGAATTAATAGAATGTAGCTCAATTCTTGGCATGGTTACACCTTTCTTCTGTGTTCTGAAATACTTATTTCTCATCCC
Source organism: Nothoprocta perdicaria (assembly GCF_003342845.1). Classification (NCBI taxonomy): domain Eukaryota; kingdom Metazoa; phylum Chordata; class Aves; order Tinamiformes; family Tinamidae; genus Nothoprocta; species Nothoprocta perdicaria. The sequence goes on from NW_020455821.1 coordinate 356,536, forward strand.
TCTTGTAACATGGAATTATTTCTGTTCTTTTATCCTTCTGTCTCATTTATTCAAAAGGAATCTCTTCAGTGCCAGAAGTGTACCCTGGCATGCACCTGTAGCATACGCTTCAGAAAAAGGCAAGCACTACTGCAAGCCTCTATGCCCTTCTGTAATGCAAATGACAATAATTATTATTGCAGCTGCACACACTTAATCACCTATTAATTTCTACGTAGAGGACAAAGTTGTGGCTTTTATCTATGAAACACTTAAAGGCTGGAGAAGCTATTTCTCAAGGACTGTTTCTCTCTGTAAACTCTCATTGACAAGTATCTCCAATACAGGAAGAGACAGGATTTTACCTAAGGGTTTGTTGGATGCAGTTCACTGCTTGACTTGCTTAGCAATATCCTATATTTTCTGACTTCCTAGTAGTACTCCTTTGTTTTTGAGAGGTAGGGATTAGTACAGTGCAAAGCTTACTATTCCTCTGACTAACTGGCTGCTTTTGCTTTGTGTGCAAGTGTCGTTTGTGACTGAGTGGATGACACAAAGTATTAACTAGAAAACCGAGTGACTGCTTCCAAGTACTTCCATTTTGCTTCCAAACAATGGAAATGGGTATCAAAAGGGTAAGCAAAAATCAAAGGTTGAACAGCTGGTGGTGAACATTCCCAAATTAAGCACACAGATTTTTCTGGTCTTGGATTATTTGTATCTCAGGCTATTATAGAATGATCATCACTACTAATTGCTTTAGAAATGCTATACATAGTTTGCAGCACTCACTTTCTACAAAATGAAATACTTCGTGGACACAACCTTACCCAGGGCCCAACTTTACTCACCTCAACGTATGAGATGGGAAATATCCCTATCTTGTCAGCCAGCATTCCTTCTGCCCAGTTTTCATCCACTCGGCGAATTACAGTCAGAACATCGTCCTGCGAGAACATGCAGTGATTATGTCTCTCAGTTCCAGTTAAACTTCTAATTTAATTCCCATCCATAGCATGGAAGCATTTGGCAAAGGCAGTATGTGGAAAAGAATTGGTACAGAAGGCATTTCATAACATGAAAATGCATCTTTGGTAACTGAAGCCATCTCCAACTGCTTCGTTTCCCATTTTGCTCAATTTTGACCAACTATCCACAGCTCACCCTGGTCATTTGAGTTTGACCACAGTAACAGATGTCCCACTACTTCATTCTGTTGTCTCCCACCAGATTTCTCTTAATTCTCTAGCATTGAGCAACAGAACCTCAATGTTTTTATGTGTCCAGTGACTCATCATTTAACCTTCCTAGAGGCTGTTTTCCTACTTGTATAAGAATTCTAGTAACTGATACAGCTTTTCAGATCTACTCTGAGCTTTTTAAAATATCGTTTTGAGAACGTTATATAAAAAGGTTTCAACGGAATATTAAACATCGCTCTCTCTATACTGAACTTATTTCATATTTAAGTTGAAGGATTTAGAAACATATACCCATAGGAAATTTAAAAATAAACCATATAGTTTGCCAACAATTTAATCAAAATTCACAAACGAATACCAGCAATTCTTGAAAGTGTTTATGTAGTAAAAAATGCTGTGTCCATATGCATTTGTACCAATTTAATGAAAAGTTAACCTTTGTTTTTTATGCTTTTTAGTCACCCTTTCCATTTAAAGAGCTGAAGGCTGAACAGGAATGTGATTAGTTTGCATTTCGTCTTATAGTATTTGTGAAACCTAATAARTTATCAAAAACTGAACAAAATAGTTCCACTCTTATTTGTGATTACAGTTTTAGTCGATTTCATTTTGTGCTTTGCAAGAGAAAAAGTTACAAAAGAAATGAAGGAAAAATGTAGTGTATCCCAAAAGAATACGCTCATCCCAATGAGTAATATTACAGAGTTCAGCAACACTTCATATTTATTAACTAGATCCTATATCATCACTTACTAAAAGAAAACTGAAAATTGATATCTATTTCAAATAAYTTTTTAAAAAATCACAATTTCTCTATAAGAGAGAGTACATTTAGTTCATAATTATGAAAAAACACATTCTCAAAAATAAACCCCCAGAGAAATTATATGCAATTTAGAAGCAAAGAAAGGCAAGACCAATGTATATAGGAGAAATATTTATAGAATTACTTGCCCTTGTTTTTTCAAGTTTTGGCATATCCATTAAAAAAAAATGCAGGCAAGACTATGTCATACCAATTYTTAGCCAAGTCAATGAATAACAATTAAACTTTGCTTTGTTTTTACCTTTGAAAATGGTAAACAGTCTTTATCTGCTTCCTTGTCTTTTACTTCAAAGTCATAAAGTGCTTTGCACTGAGGCGGAGGTTGAGGTAAAGGTTTAATAATCTGAACAAAGTTGGTAGGAAAAAAGCCGTGAACGCCATTGACTTCTCCATGATACCAATTCTCATCCACCTGCCGGCGTAAAATGATGATATCTCCTTTACTGAATTTAAGATCTCCAGGTTCTTTTCCCTCGTAGTTATACAATGCTTTGGCACATGGTAACTGAGGTACTCCCTAAGAAGAAAAATAAATCACCATAATTAGATATGTATTGTTAAGTAGGATATTTAAAGCACTCCTTGGGAGACTCTGAATGAAAATAAATGCTTAAAATTAAAAAGTAAAAATAGATGCGATGAAATTATTTTATTCTAGTGATTTTACCCAAATACACAGGAAAAGCTGGGTAACTGTATAACCTTAGCACCTTTTTCTTTACATTTCTTGATGATTTTCAGTAACTGAGTTACTGCTAGACAAAAGAAGAGGCAAAATAAAATGGTAATGTTTCACCCCTCCTGTCCAAATTCATTAAGTTTATCTGTTAAACAATTCAAAGGTAATTACTGGAAAGTATCCTGACTAGAGCATTTGAGAGATCTAACGGAACAATGCTGCAAAGAAAAACACAGTACTATGATAACACATTTGCTGTAAAACATGTAAGGCGTGTTTTCTGCTTGTCTGACTTGCTTWTTCATTTTTTTCACCTTAGCTATTTCACAGACACTGGGTGCTAAGAATGAAGACATAATGGAGGTGGTTACCAGCTTGAAAAAACAAATCCCACTCTATTAAAGATAAATTACTTTATCCTGGAACAACCTCTTTATTAATGCATTTTTAAACACAGCTAAAAACAGTCACTGACAGAAAATACAGAAAAAGAAATTCAGTTCAAGACATACATTCTTGGGCTTCAGTTGATTTCTCTGGGTCCGAAAACAATGAACAGGGCTAGCTCTCTTAGTCTCTCCTCATGCACCAGATGTCCAAGATCTTTAAATCTTCCTTATGGTCTTTTGTTGGGCTCACTCTACTACAGCCTTGTCTGCCTTGTACCACAGTGCCCAGCACTGGACACTACTGCACACACAGCATCGCAAGGTCTGAGCAGAGGGCAAGGACCATCTCCCTTCACCRTCTTGCAATGGTCTCCCTAATAGTCTCCCTTGGTACCCCAGGATACCAAKTGCCTCCTTGGCCACAAGGGCACTTTGCTGGACAACAGAGTCAACAGGGTCCACCAGGAGCCCCCAGGAAGGCCTKGCCTTTGCTGAACTTCATGAGGTTCCTCTCTGTGCACCTCACCAGTCTGCCAAGGTCCCTTCAAATGCACAGGGCTCTGGTGCTTCAGCCACTCCTCCCAGTTTTGTATCATCAGGAAACTAGAGCTGTCCTGTGGTCCAGGTCATTGATGAACTGATGAACTGGACAAGTCTGGACCCAGTGTCGACCCTGGCAGGGGGCACCGCTAGCTATGGACCTCCAACCAGACTGCACCACTGATCACAASCCTGAGCTCTGCCATTCTGCCACTTCTCCATCCACCTCACTGGCCTCTCACCCGGCCCACACTTCCCAGGCTTGCCTATGAGGGTGTTACAGGAGACAGTGCCACGTCAGGCAACATCCACTGCTCTCCCGTCACCTACCCTGCCAGTCTTTCCATCCCAGCAGGCTATCAGATAGGCTGGTTAAACACGGCTTCCCCTTGGTGAATCCAGGCTGACCACTCCTGATCACCTTCCTKCCCTGTGCCTGCCTGGAAATCCCACATGGAGTTCTAYACACAATGTCTGAGGAGAGGCACAGTGCAAGGAAATCCTCAGAAGGAATTGTCAACTAAGGAGTCTGTCTCATTAGAAAGAGGACATGGAGTGGTTAATGATGTATTTAATACTTTTAACAATTTAGATTTTGTCTTTCAGTATAATCTATTTAGAGACCCTTAATTTCTGTGTATGATTTTATAAACAGACTAATTATTTCATGAATGGACAAATAATTTCTTCAAAATTACCATATTCAGTAATCCTCTGTCAATACCAAAACGTCAAAGGATAACCATACATACAGGTACAGWTGACTATGATTTACATATGAATACAGACAATTCACAGTTCCACCTCCTGCATTCTGGACGGGTACTCAATCTATTATAGTTGCAGCTGTCATACTATTGTCCCCAACAGCTGTTGGTCTTCACACTGAGGCAAACAATATGTTTATTTAGATCACACTTAACTGCACTGGCACACATTGTAAACAATGTTCATCCAGAAACCCGAACAGGGGGAAAAAAARCTATATATAATGAATCCACTAGGGAATTTGCTGATCCTAACTGACTGAGCAGGACATTCAGGGACCAAAATAGAACAAAGAAAAAAAACAAGTAGGTGCCATCTCTTACTCCTATATGTTCAACAGAGTAAAAAGATGAAAAGAAAAGCAAGCAGYATCAGTCCTAAATTAGGAGGATCCAGTAACAGGACTCTCCCAGTGGACATGTCCACTTGTGCCAGGGAGGCAGCATTCTGTACCCTGGCACAGATGAAGCCTTAGCATTAGCTATGTGCATAAAAGAGAGGAGGGGAAAAAAAACCTTGGGGTTATTGTACAGCTTATTTTGCTAGGAGAACCAGAATAAGCTCAAGTAGCCAGAATATCCCCCACACGWATGCCCCCAAAATGCAAAACCCCTTCAAGGAAACAAATTCAGGGTCAGCAGCACCTTTATTTTCCCCCACCCTGGTCTCCCTCGCTGYGGTGCTGCTGCCTCCCGCTCTGCAGAACTGCCCTGTTCCCCACTGCTATAATAGAGCCTGTGCTGCCCAGCTCCCTGGAAAGTGGCTGGATTTACCCAGAGCATCCATCCAATTTTCACCTATTTCAGACTCACCGACCCTCTTTTTTTCCAAAAGGCCAAGAGGCTTTCCTGCAGAAGTACTGTTCATTTTCACAGAGGGAGAGAGAGAGGAGAAAGAAGAAAAAAAAAAAAAAAAAAAGATTTCTGGAATTGTTTATATGCAAAAATCAAAACTTTAACAGCCTCCACAAAAGGCTGGCCTGCTCAGACACCTCTGCAGTAGTTTGTATAGTCTGCACACTTTTTTTTTTTTTTTTTTTAATAACTCTGAGTTTCCTGAGAGCAAGTCTCTCTCAGAAATARAGAGTCACGAATTTTTGATCCATTTGATCAGAAGGGTCTTCAATTACACCAGTTCTTTGCAATTTCATTACAGCAAAGGCAGAGAAAATGCTTTGCCTTCATCCATCTTTTTCCTGTTTCCTTCTCCATACTGCTCATCTCCTAAACCRAACCAGCTACATTAATAACCAGAATGAGAAAGTAATTATTACAGATCATCTCCAATTATACAGCAAGCACAAAGGCTATAATTTCACTGCTGGAGAGGCACTTTTACCAGTATGGTCATTTCTCCCCACCCTGCAAAGAACAAGTATTTTAAAACACAAGTTAGTCCATAATAAAAGCTGCCTTTACATAGAAAGCTCTTAGTTAATAAGTTGTGGTAACTGTATCAGTCAGCTTGTTTGCAAGGTAGATTTGGATTGAGTGATTTTCCCTCTGTACATATTCTCTAGTATATGCAGGCACTTTTGAGATTTCATTTCAAGCTGACACTCAGAAAACGTTTTCAAATACAGTACTGCTTCTCTAATCACCTAATGCCTTCCCCTACAAATTGTTACTTCTTGCTCAGATCTTCCCATTGCATTTTTTGTTTGTTTCTTTGTAAAGAAGCYGAGAGCAATCCTTGACTGTGTTGTTCCTTTCTCATTCTCTATGGCTTACACCAAGCTGCCCAGTTCTATGTGCAAAAACATCTCATTTTGTATCTACATTTTTTGGATCTCTTTAATCTTGCCAACTCCAACACATGCTTTTAAGTTCTTAACTTAAAACTATCTGATCTGTTCTGGTTTGCACTGCCATTTCTTTTTTTTTGATCTCCTTTGTTCTTTCTGTACCTACATTTAAGTTTTCACAGAGCTTATATAAAGAATACTTTACTGAACACTTTCTTAAACTACTTATATTAATATCCACAAGTAAGATTTCCTTCCGAAGGAAAGAAACATGCTCGCTATGTTAAACTATGCATCTATGCACACACTGCTGTCATCTGAAAATATTAAATCATTAAATAATCTGTTTTGCTGAACACAGCCACCTACAGGCTCTAACATCTGACGCTATAAATCTCTCCATTTGTTTTTTTTTTTTCTGGTCCAGAATTCAAAGGTTCTCAGTAATCCAAGAACAACATTAAACACTGGCTCCTGGCATTTATTTTACTCCTACTCGGAAGGATGCAGGGAAAGGCAGATTTGTCCAAGGCAAGGTATGGCTAGAACTGAAGTGTTATTAATCTACACCTAATGGCAAGCTGTCAGTGCAATCAGTTGCCTGTGTTCGCTTTATCATCCTTTCCTGGAAGACCAAAGACTGCAGAGACATCAGTGTGAATCAAACGGTTTTGAGTTACAGAGCTTCTGAGGTATCTTTTATATATATCCATGCTAAAAATGAAATGCTTCTAGGTCAGAAAGTGGCATCAGGTTGTCACATACTGCAGGAACCACACGAAAAYTCTGGGATTATCTGAAGAGACTTGTTATTGCCCTCCTGAATACAAGGAACTGAGCTAAAACAGCCAACTTGCACAGCAGTTTACTGGATTAAGGAAGTGAGCGACTTTAGTGTTTATTTAGTTTTATTAGTTTCTTATTATTTATTTGTACTAAATTTCATCTGTCTCAATATAAATACACAGTAAATAATCACACGTTACTTAAAAGAGTAAGAAGATTTGCAGTTGTTTTGAAATGCCGTATTTGTTACACTTGTTTAGCTTCTACTTAGTATAACCTGATTTTAATAAAACCTCTTTTTAAAATCAAAAAAGAAGAAACTACATCAAGAGGGCACTAGTTAGTAAAATTACAGTTTGCTAGACTAACTGGATTTGAAACCTATCTGTGTGCAGCTTAAAAATTACCTGCGTACAAATAATAAATTTTAAGAAAATGGGGAGGGGGGAAGGTTAATTTTGCTCTTGCTAACTGCACAAGGTAGTTTCAGTGAATCCCTGTATTTTCTAACAGAAAGGTAGTCCCTCCCATGACTCAAATATCATTTTTGCAGGAACTTTTGAGGTAAGCTATCAACGGCCTACTGAAAGGGATGGCGTCAGTCAGCAGGAATCCTTTCTGCTTCCTCTGCCTCAACTGCTTGTACCACACACGGGAAGAAAACTGGCTTAGCCTTCTTCCTCCTTGGCTATCAGGGAATAAACACAGGGTTGTTTAAGGCAAGTACGAGGCAGTCTCTCACGGAGCTGTTTTCTGTTTTGAAATGAAGAGCTGGAACTCGGGGCGGRGGAAAGGAATTCAGCACTGCTGCCTGGAGGCCTCAGCTACCTGCCTGATACCAGCGAAGGCCACAAAGAMGACACCTTCACACGGCTTCAGAAAGGCTGGTGGGCTACTCACCTCCCACCCAAGTGCGAGGTTGGCTGTTTTTTCTAAGTTTTCTTCATGAAGAAACAAGCTGCTTCTGAATGCCAACTTTGCTGTTTTGCCTACTGGAAATTCAAAACTCTTTTTTTCTTTTCCCCCCCCCAGATGTTAAAGAAATTCTGAACCGCTTCCACCAAACTAAGCCCTGAAAATAACAGGGGAATAAGCAACAGCAGGAAAAAGGTAAAAGAAAACAATTACACTCTGCACACTATGCTSCCGATTATTTTAATTATATATATTTGACAGGTCAGAGAGTGGTTCTCTCTTGGGGGAGTGAGGAATAAGTAAATGGAAATGTAAAAAACATCCTGCAGAAAAACCTCAAACTTCAGAAAGACTGGGAAAATAATCTACTCAGTACAAAAGTGAATTTGGGTCTCTAATCCTATTGTTTTTCAACAGGAAAGCCAAAGAGTAACACACAATTTTTTAAGGTCTAAAAAGCATTTTGTGTCGCTGTTTGCTTAGGGAAAAAAAAAAAAAAAAAAAAAAAAATTTTGTTTGGAAGGAAAAAAATAATCAAAGAACATACACAAATCTTTAAAAACCACTTTAAGCAGAGATGAGATTCTTACATAAAATAATTCTCTCCAAAAGCAAATAAAGACTTGCTTTAAATCTGCTCTAAGCCATTAAACCAGCTGCATTGGGCACTGGACAGCCTGAAAATGCTGTTAATCTTACAGGTTTTCTCTCAGTATGTTATGTCTGGTTGGCATTTGACATTTTCACAGAACTGTTAACTTTTCTTGTTCCAAAGCCACTTAAAAGAGTACAGCGGTGGCAGAAAGGATCTGCTAATCTCTTTAAGCACATCAAACCATTATGCAACGTAATTATTCTGTGGCAGAATATTTCATTCCATTTCACTTAAAACTCTTTTACCGGTAGCTTTTTCCATGTCTTCTACTTCCACATAAGGTCAGCTATGACTTCTGAAAGCAGAAAACTGCACATCCCAGTGAGAAAGACAGCCACTGGTCACGAAGCCAAGATGTAAAGGAGTGGGACAACTATGAGCCTGCGTAGTAGGATTTCAAGTCCTGCTTCAAACTGCCACTAACTAGTTATAAATCTCTGAACAAGTCACAACATGGGGAAGGATTTCTACATTTATTCAGTGCTGCCCAACCACAGTCACTTTGCCAAAACAAAAATCTCTACAGACTTCTCAATTTACAGAGCTAGGCCAACATGCCTCAGAAAGTCTTGCTGGCTCTGCCTTCTGCATGTCTGAAAACACAAGAGGCTTACCTCTCAAAAATCCAGCTTATCTCATAGAAAATTGCTCGTTCATAATGATAAAGGTATCTTCATAAAGAATGCCTGGACAATGACTCTGCTTTAAAATCCATCAACATGTAATACAAGTAGATGAAGGAGGTTATGGACCCAGTGGTCCCTCTTYGCTTTTCTAGCTAGCTAGCTTGAGAAATCATTTAGCTTTACAACTATTAGGTCAAAGGCTTTTCTTTTTTAAAACTACTTTTTAAAAAAAAAGGTTCTTCAAACCTACTTTCCATACCAATACAGGTATTTGTTGTCTGTTCATTTTTTAAGTAAAACTTCCATAAAACTTTTAAAATTAAAAGTTTCCATAAAATGTACAAAGCATTAACTACAGAAGAGGCAAAAAAAATCCTTTGAAAACTATCAAAATACAGGGACAGATCACATTTGAGTGTTATGTTCTTTCCATTTCTCTTTGCATTCTCCATTTCAGCTTCAACATACATTGGACATTATGTACACCCATCTTTGGCAACCTTTTGCTATTGCCTATAAGGGCACTTATTCTCATCATACTGATATATGTAATTTATTCTCCCTATCAAAAGTTATACATGCAGTTGTACAAACAGCCAAACACCCAAGTCCCCAAGGGAATGTGGGTCATTTCCAACTCCATGGGCAATTAAATTGAAGTTTTCACAAGAAAACCCTTCTTTCCCATTAGTTACCTATCATTACGGCCAGAGACACCAGTCCTCCTTTGTGTGCCTTGCCAAAATCAGAATATCCAGTATCACTGAAATAAAGAATTTCTCAGGAACAGAACACATCTTTATTGTTTGCTATCTGCCACATAAACTGAACAAGTACCTAAGAAATGAACAACAAGTTTTGATCAGAAAAAAATATTGACACAGTGGCACATTCACAAAACACAGTATTCCCATTATCAGAACCAGCAGTGCTGACATATTTCACACGACAGCTGGTGGGAATTTCTGCAGCATAAATGGTAGCTGATGAAGATAGAGGGGCACAGTCAATATCAGCCTCAGAGAAGGAAACCATTTCATAGTGATGAGGAACCTCTCGATTCTTCTCCTTAGTTTATTAAAGTCTCTCTCACATTTTTTTTCTTTCAATTACAAAAAAAAAAAAAAAAATCTACTGCATTAGAAAGAAATAAGAGGGGGTCTATGTAACTCTAGAGGGCAAAGCTAAGATCTAGATGAGAGCCCATCAGTAATGTGCTACTGCCAGGTGCTATGCTGGAGCAGCAGTAAGAACCAAGGAGCAATGTACGTTCTCTACCAGTCCTAGCAGACATCTCTTCCATTCTTACTGATAGTTTATGTTTAACGTATCTGAAAAACGGGTATCTGTTTTATTGATCACATTTAAAATTCTCTCAGAGAAATCTGAGCTTTAAAGCCCTGCTTTACAGAACCCATTCACTTTGCTTACTTTACAAAGAAGTCAATTTACCTAATGCGGAGGATGAAACCASTTGATGTAATCAACATGGCACTGAAGTACAGAAGGCTCTGTCCCTACTTCAAGGAGCTGTTATTTTAGCACTAATATCAAAAGCTCCAGAGAGTTTAATCAACAGCATAAAAATGTAGAACAATACAGAGCGTTACTGCCCTCCCGCCTTAACTTTGGAAAAYGAACCTGTTTACTTGTTGCACTAAGCAAAGGAGAGGTAATTCCAGGTGTAAAGACACATTACACAAGGGAAGGGGGGACAAATTGCCAAGAGCAGCTTTCACTGAGCTTTGAAGCCAAGGAGTTTGAACATGATACAGAAGGAGCAAAGCCAGCAAATGACTCCGAACAAGGGAGTGACTTTGCAAGATTATTCTTGGTGAGATCAGCATGAAGAAATGTTCCTTTAATCTCTCAAACAACACTACTGCCAGAAAACAGGGCAATGGGAAAAACAGTGCTGCAGATGAAGAGCCTGACGCATTTTTTTGAAGAATACCTCTCAAGCTTGACAGGCATGACTTTTCATCTGAGCATGTTTGGCTTTCCATTATGTTCAAGTGTTAATGTATTCCCTGCCAAAACAGTGCAAGATTGGAAATTAAAGACTCTTGTCAATTATATTAAAAAAAGTAACACATAGCTCTATTTGAACTTGAGTTTTAAAAACATTTTGAGAATACTGAACATTTTACTACTTTATATGAAAATGTTTTGTGTTTGTAAAAATTCCATAAATGTTTATGTTCATTTCCAGTCTTCTGGACTAACAACTTCCTTCTAAGGTATCACATGAAGCTCTTTCCACCAGGACCTAGAAGAAGGTTTGCTAAGTTCCCTTGGAAAGCAATGGCAGGGCCTAGTTTCCAGAAACCCTTTTGGGGCCAAGTGGCTTGAACATATGGACCTGAAATAGCCCCTTGCCTACTGTGGAAAAGAAGGAAAGATAATTTTAACTGTCTCTAATATGCAGAAATATATGTGATCTAAATGCACAGACTAAACTACAAACATTTTTTTTGTTGCTCATTTTTCCTAAATCTTTAAAAGTTTCTCAAATGAGGGAGCCTCAAAACTCCGTGGAATAAAATTGTTAGTTCAAAACTTTTTATGATCTTCTATTTGAAGCAGCTGTTTGGCCCTTTTAAAAAGGCAACCAACCCTAAGTGAATTATGGTGGGTTTTTTTTGTTTTTGTTTTTTTTGTAAACTAAATGTTTCTGCACGCTCATCAGTGTAACAAAAGGCTGACTGAGCACAGAAGAACGTTACATTAACATTCATCTCTTGTGCAGTGACAAGCTGCAGTTTGCCCTGCACATATATTTCAGCCAGATTGCAGAAGCAGACAAGCAGCCTGGCTAAAACGAGGCTTCTGTACACAGTGCTGCTAAAACAGACTTGAATCCATGAAGTATACTGAAATACAGAGCACTGTTTCACTAAATCTGATAAGACCTTGCAGATTTGCTCAAAAGAATATACTTTAGCATGGCAGGGGTACTGTGAAAGGCAGAACTACACTGGCTSTCCTGACATATCTTCCACCATCCTATGTCCTTTTGCATTGCACCTCAAAAAGCCCTTAGGCCTGTCCTTCATAATCCTCCCCACTTTCCATTTTGCCTGAATTCTGCCTTTCTTAATGAAGGGCAGTCTGTCCCCACTTCTGCTTGATTTGGGATACAGACCAGGTCTTGGTGAACCCAGCTTCCCATACACTGTGGCCTGTGGCTTTGAGGCTCAGAGAGGCCCAGGGCCCTGAGACAACTCTCCTACTGGGCCAACTCTCCCAGAGTGGACAGGCTCCCAGAAGACAAATCCTGCATGTGACTACGGTTGTAAAGCATTTCAGAGAACAAGGTAACACCTTTCAATGCTCACTAGCTTCTTATTCCACCAGCAGTTTCCATTGCTTTTCAGTGGGAGCTAATTCTTAAGGTAGCAAACTCACTCACTCCAGCAGAACTTGGCCCAATTCTCTCCCGAATGTCCTAATTACATAGGTGTACTTAAAGTTTATAGTAACTGTGCACTCAAATCCATCAAGTCTCTCATTATTCTCAGAATCTCCCATTATTCATAAATTCTCTACAGGCTGAGGCAGGAAGAGTTACTTTAAAGGTGCATAAAGCAGAACTGGACCTTTTGGAATAGATGTGAAAACATTTTCCATTTTACTTTTAAATACAATTGTTACTGCAAGTGTGTTTTTGTTTTTTTTTTTTTTTTTAAAGCAGCACAAGGTAAACAAGGATAAGAAGCCCTAAGAGAAAAGATACTTACACTGAAAAGATGTTTACCCATTCAACCTCTAGATATCTCACCACAAGGAAGACTACCAAAATGTGAGTAAATTCATTCACTCCTTCACACACTAGAAGTATTCACACACTATTCAGTCTGCATGTTCTTGCGGAGATTCTGCTCCGATTCTGCCCCACCAGCCCATCTGGGCTGCGAACACCACTATCAGCTGGTTGCAGCAACAACAAAAATAATAGAACAGAACAAATTTCATGCTGCTATGCCAGCTAGAAGCAGCTTAGCTACCAAATGAAAGGTCTTTCTTTTTCTATTGGCATTCACTCAGGAAAGAAAAGGAATTTTAAAAGCAACAGATGATTTACTAGCCTGCTATGTTAGCACTGATTAAACCTGTCTGTTTAGACATGACTTCAGCTGGGAATCCTTGCCCCTCCTTTTTGTRCTGGGCAGACATTGCCTTGAAATGGTAAGTTCGAGCGTTATTTGCCATATGCAGAGAAGCCTCTTCAAAGTCATCCTCTATTTCATAGCACACAGCCTTTCTACTTCAAATGACAGCTTAATATTGGTTCTGCCCTGCTGTTGTACAAGTTCTTATAAAACCCTTTGTCTCTTCATATGTTAGGGGAGCTTTATAGTCTTTTTCTTTTTTTTAAGTCTGAAATATCTCTTGCACTTGTACCACAATTCACCTGTGTGTGTGTGTGTATATATATATGTATATATACACATATACATATATATACACACACATAAACATATATATATATGTATATATAAAAGATAAAGTTATACGAATTTCTGACTTTTTTTACTCTCAAAATATTCAAAAAAGTTAAAGGAGGTAGCTTTTTTTCCCTGTTTTTCTGTAGTATAGACAAAAAATTACTCACTTTGATCCTGTTCAATGAAAATTATCCTTCTCTGAATCGATAGCTTAATATTAGAACATATTAGAAATAATCTGCATTAATCTATGAACACTTAGATCTTGTGATAGTTCTATTTTATCTTTACATGCCATAAACAAAAATATATGCCACTATATAACAATTTTAATCAAGCAGCTATAATACAAATTTTTAAGCAATAGTATAGCTTCATATACAGCATTTTTATTTTGGAACAGCCTTATAGTGTATGAACTGMATGGGCTTTAGATGAAACGAACTGGAAGATGTGCTCCTAATCATTCCCTGAAACGATTCCCAGACTCAGCTCAGAGAAGTAACTCTAAAAAACAGAGGCTGTGACTACCAAGCCCTCCACATCTACTGCCTCTCCTCTATTTATCCATTTTCATTGCACTAAAATACTAACTAGTATAGACGTAATCAAAGCTTTCCCAAATTGAAGATTTTTTTTTAAATCCTCTGATTATCAAATACATGCCACTATCCCAGAGCTTTCTTTGAAGTAACTTAAATAGGTCTCATTTCAGTCAGGTAATCCCACTAAAAGTTTATTCCATGAAAGCTTATTTCATGATACTAAGATTTTTTTTCGAGGCCTGATTTCTAAGGATATTATTATTGCCTGTATAAAATCACAAAAGTTACCATAAGAACAAAATTACTTGTAACCAGAATGAACTAAATATCWGAAATTCTTTTTCAGGAAACTGAAAGCTTTCTCAGTGTGCATTCTTGCACAATTTCATCTTTTGAAATTTTTAAGGAATCTGTAAGCTCTTACTAAACAAACTACTCCCTTGAGACTCCATAGAGAATAGAGGAATAACTCCCTCCTTACATTAAGASGGAATGCACAGAATAATTATATTCCACAAATACATTCTCAAGAGCAACTTAGAAGAACTACAACTCTCATTTAGATAAAAAGTATTTTAATTATGCGGTTCAATCATAATGTATCATTATAAGAAAGCACAGCCTTGGTGCCAAGAACTAAGAATCAGAAAGGCTAATGAAAGACTGATGTCTTCAGTTCTCTCTCTTAACTATTCATGCTACTAAACAGGTTGAGATGCATTTGAAAAACAGAATTCAGTAGCGTTATTTCACACTGCCCCAAATCAAACAGACTAGACCTCATAGAAGAGGACTCCTTGAGGACGATACTCCACGGGATTGCAGCTACACTACTTTTTTGTATTTTTGCATTACCTTTCTGTCACTTTGCTAGGACAACTCACACCTTAAGGCCCACAGCTAACAGAGCTGCTCTTTCGCATATCTGCATGAGATCACGCGAATCCAAACACTCTTAAAAACCAAGCACCTAGTAGAAGTCCTATTAATCATTAACGTGGCCCTCTGCTTAGAACGTGTTCCACTTACCTTATTTCTGTGAGTTGGTATTGACACAAAAATCCTGGCCTGAACAAAAAGCCCCAAACGTACATTCCTGCCGGTACCAAGCAAGCACATGTTATGGCAGCGCTGATATTGGGCCAAGACACAAGCACTTCATACACATTCATCCCTCCTGCAAGGCAAAYTCCTCAACCCACCAAGTTCTGCTCGTGGGGAAATGAACTATCAGGTAGGCAACAAACTCCCCAGGGTCTGCTTAACTSACCCTCTTAGCAGCTTCTGTTGACATTGAAGTTTCTATCTTCATTCGCTCACCTCTGTTCTCCCTCTCTRGGATCTCTGAAGTTTGGGATCTGATGCAGCCCTAGACACAGCTTTGAGAGGTAGAGCTCAGCAATAGTGACACAGGCGATAACACACTCGATATTCTGCTGCCTTCAGACTGGGCTTGTAAATCTGCCCTAGTATTACCTAGCGTGGCAGTCTGTGTGTAATGCAGCGTCAGAAAGGCCCATTAAGCTTCCCTTGCAGAAAATCTCTCTTCCAGAGAGGAAAAATAAATAAAAACCAACCAAACAAAAACTCATCTATATTCTTTATTAACTAACCTTGAGAAGGTATTTTGAAATTTCGGATTGGCCAGATGAGAAAGATAATATTAACGTCACCCTGAACTACATCAACCTAAGAGTTTCTCAATTAAACAGAAGGATCGAGTCCTACCAGTGCAAGCTCTGCATTTTTGCTCTATTTACACAAGAGAAATGAAACATGAATATAATTATAATCGTACCAATTTTATTTCCCTCATTCAGTTACAGTGTTCTCAATTTCTCCACTCAACTCTTCCAACTCTTCCATTTAGCATTTATTTCAAAACTGGAAGCTTTATATTTAAATACTACTATGCATTCATAAGTAAATTCATAAGGAAATTTAAAATCCTTATAGCTTTAAAAAGATAGTACGCTGTAGTTTCAAAGTCTGAACATTTGAAAGTCACTCAGAATCTTAATTCCTTTTTTTTAAACTCTCCCCATTCTGAATACTTTAGAGTTGCTGGTGATAAAAACTCTACGGAGTCTTTAACTTTACTTAAGACACTTGGAATAGAAGAAAGCAAAAAGCAAACCACATATTGGTAAGTACAGTTTAAAGCATGCTTTGTCTCTTCTATAGGAAGCTTTTAACTTTTCCTGTTAAGAAACTTGATGGTTTTTTTTCTAGATTCCCCCAGTGTTCAAATATTAATAGAAGGAACCAGCAAAAGAATAACCTTGATACAGTGGCCATAACTCTGGAATCCTCATTTTCACTAAGTGGAAAACCAACTACATGAAATTGCCTCTTTCCTCCCCCAGTCAGTTCACTAAATTCTACTTAYGGCAACTTAAAATGCAAAACAAAGGCCTCTCCGTTTCTTTTTCCCACCAAAAAGCATGAAAAAAAAATGTGAGGGAACAGAAGAACTTCTTTTTGGAATAGTATGTTGATTATCCTCAATTGTTAATGTGTTAAATAATTTCAGATTATGTAAGGTCTCTATAAATGAAACTAGCTTAATTCTAAATATCYCTTTATTGTGTGTTTATTGGTTTGGGGGAACACTAAAGAAGGTCTCTCCTCTTGTATTTATCCAGGCACTTTGGAACATGTCTGCATTTTGGTTAGGCATCAGCCTGATCATCCTGCAGTGGAAACGAACTACTAGGCTTCAAAAAAATTGAGCATGGTACCATGCTTTCTTCTCAAATAATTCGTTATTGTAAGCACATAATATTCATTTATAAATCACACACCATAAAATACACTGCAAAAACTGTCTAAAGGAAATCAAAACTATTACCCCAGAAGTCAACTCTTTAAATCTACTTTAGCACCTTACATTTAATTTAAACTGCCAGGAAACAGTAAATAAGTAGCTTAACRTCAAAATGGCCAGAATTGGCTAGATAGCATATCCAGGGCTCCTTGCAGCCCTACTTTCTCTGTTTCTCACGCTTTCCATCAGGAATGCTAAATACACGCTCTCATTAGTAGTTTGGTTTGTAATGCTTGAAAATCTGGCTTTTACAATTAAATTATTGTGATGCTATGACAGCTTAACAGGTCAGACATGTCGTATTGCCTGGCCTCTCCCTGTCAGAGAGAGATGAAATTCCTCACAGCTCATAAGCTGTTTTGCAAGAATAAACACAACTATGGCTTAAATGGCTCCTCCAAACACCTCACTAACTAGTTAAAGTAAAACCTTTTCCAGATGTTTAAAATGTAGTAAGCTTGRCTTCCTTAGATCTGTTTGCTGATGCAGGCTTCCGTGTGAAATACTATTCAAATGCACCAAGCAAYTGAAAAAAAAATCCTTAGCAATTCAATCCACGTCTTTAACTTTGCCCCTAGAAATAAACTGTACACAGAAATCTTCTGTGTAGATCCAGCATGAATCCATGAACACTGAACAGAGCAGCTGAACAAAAGAATATATCAGAAGCAATTGTATTTTACAAATAAGCACCTTTATAGTACAAAAATCAGAGTAATTTTGAAATGTTAAAATGACAAAAAGAAAGGCTACACATAGTGTAGAAACTTGTTCTAAGCCAGAACTGTCAATGCTAGTAACGGCTGTAAGGGCACGCTACAAATTAGGCCTTACCGATGGYGGCCCAACAGGCCCGTTGGCATGGAGCAGTCCGTGCCGGCCGCGGAGCCAAACGCGATTTTTAGCTTGGTTACATCTGAAAAGGGGCCCGTGCGGCCTTGGCCAGTCCCGCTCCCTCTGGGTCCAACTGCATTAAAGCGAGAGGAGAGGCAGCGGGGAGGGAGCGAGGGGAGCCCGTTAGCGCCGCGGCTCCCGCGCCAAGGCTGGCACCAGGTACAAGCGGCGCTCTCCCAGCTTGCTGGTAGGAGACACGCTGACACCGGGCACTGGGAAGCGGCCAACGCTGCGGGAACAGCGGGCGCCGACGGCATGTGGAGGCATCCAGGGATTCGCTAGGGTGTGTCCTGGCCTAACCCTTCGCCTGATGGGCTTTTCGAGGGGACTTTAGGTTTAAACGGGTTTCAAAAAACAAGCCAAACGTGCATAAACTGCAGAAGTGCTGCAGATGATGTTGTACCGTCTAGCAGACATACACACGGAAGGAATAAAAACAGTTCCTGCTTTTGCGTGGCCTCACCGCTTTGATTGCTGCAGCTTATCAGCAATTATTTATTCAAGACATTTAATGAAAAACAGGCAGCAAGTAAAGACAAAATTGCTAGAAAACAAACATTCAAGCAACGTACCAAACTGCTGAAGCCTACACTACAGCATGTGCTAAGCAATAAGGGTTTTCACAAGCACGGCCTGAGGGACTGGGACTCGCTGGGTCTTTTAGAAAGAGGTGTCTGAACCCAGAGCAGCCCCGCACCCTTGGACCACTCTGCGGCTGCTGGGTGCGTGCATTACACTCCTGCTGTGCTAAACAACACATCTGCCTTGTCACAAAGTTATAAATCCCCTAAAAGCCACTCGCTTCCCCAATTGCAGCGCCCAGTCCCTCAGCTGGCGGGGGAAGCGGCAGACGTGGCCCTGTGAGACCCGGTCTGCCGGCAGCGCAGCGGCCGCCGCCGGAGCGGGAACCGCTTAACTTCCCTGCCGGCCGGACGAACCTGCTCCTCCTGTCTGAAAGCACAAGGAATGGTTTCCCCTCACAAGCAACACAAATCTCAAATTGTGAAAGTGATCATCACCGATGAGAAGGACTGTTCTGATGGGCTCCTCGGGCTGATKGCCAAGCCCTGACCTCGCTGCCTTTCACACCAAGGGTCCCTGCTGTTSCTGTCAGCCTGAAAGAGCTGGGAGCAGCTCCCTGCTTGGTTAGCTCCTGGGAGTCAGGAATACAGGCCGGTTGCCACGTACATCTTCAAGCTTGCAGTTTTGGAGCAAAACACATCTTACCTACTTCACTTCGCCGGGTTTTCTAAAGCAGGATCTAAAGGCTTTAAATTTGTCAGCCATTCACCTGAAACCACCATCACTTCCAAATTGTTACTTTCCATTTTGTCAAGGGGCCTACACAGTCAGCCAAAGAGGTTTACTTGCTAAAAATACCAGGCAGGCCATAATGGCCTTTGATTAAATGTCATGTCTTATCACACCAATGAACTTCAAGCGCAAGCGCAGGAAAACCACATACCTACAATCCTCTAAACCTTAACTATTTGCTCCCACTCAAAAATACTCTTTGAAAGAAAAATTTTAACTCAAAAGAACAATGGTCCCAATAGGGTTTCTCCTCTTCATTCTCCCAAGTCATTCACCACACAGCACAATGAAATCTTATTTCTAAACACGCAGCTAACTTATTAGAACACAGAACACACCAAGCTATTTGCTTTACATAGGCATGGATAATTTACCCATTATTTTTATAGGTTCCTTTATGTTTCATATTGCATTAACAAAGATTCCACTACGAGGCTATTGGAAGTTGGGCTTTTTTCCTCCCTCTSCTATGCAAGATTATATCCACGTTGGGCCACTAAATAACTCAAGGTTGAATTGTTGAGCCTTGTTTCATTGTATGCACAAATAAAATTCTGCTTTTTTATATAATGCTAATTTTTCTTCCCTCTCAGTGCTCTGAGATTACAAAGATAAAATATGTAGTCAGAACACTGAGTCAGAACAACTTTGAACATACTTGGACCATATAAAATAGGTTTCCACAATTATATTCTCCCTCCAGCTAGAGTTAATCAACACATATTTTTTTTTCTATTTTATAGTAACATACACAGATGATGTAATACAAGAAGATTTGCTTGCTCTAACATAGCAATTAAAATATGAAGCTTTGTCTTTTGAAATAAAAATTGAAGTAAACTGCAAATCTGCACTCCTTTATTTAAAACTCCTATGGTTAAGTAGATTAAAATTACATTTATCTGTACCTCAAACTAGGTATCTAAGTGATCACTGCAATTGTATCTACACATCAAACACTTCCCCCATGTCCTTGCCACAAAGGGTTACTCTTAACATAGTTCATCACTTCTCAGGTTAAGTTAGAGGCTTTCAAAAATCTCCTGACCTTAATTTCATTTTATAATCTTCCTAAAATTAATAGCTATTTCCAAAATACTTTGCTTTGAATGATTTTGGTTTATATCCCAACCTGATGAAGCTTCCAAGTTATTTAATGCTGTAGTAGCAACAACAACAAAAGAAACTTCYCGAACTTCTAAAACCATTAATCTAACCCTCCAGATTTGAAAGGTTGGAACAGAATTCTCTTTTTTTCCTCTGAGCATTTATGAAGCTCTTTAGGTTACTTATTATATCCAGCAATTATTTAATTTCAGCAAAAGAAACAAGTCCATTTGTCATCATTAATTCCTCAAACATTAAATGATCCCTATTGCATTGCATTTACTACTACTTATAATTAAATCCCTTGAAACCTCCCTGGTTTCAACATACTTAGAACAATTTTTATGTAGGGAGGGGCACAATTTGGGGCAAGTAGTTTCAGAAAAGGTCCCAATACACAAGTACTGCATACCCAGACCTACTAACTATCCTGTATTAACTATCCCATATTAACTAACAGCAGCTCTTCAGGCACCTCAGCAATTGTGCTGATAAAATAAGTGCCAAACATCAGTCTGCTCAAGCAACCCCTTCTAGAATCATCAAAAGTTTGTTACATTCTGTTTTTTCTGTTTTGTCTAAAGATAAAGCAGGTGTGTTGCCACAGAAACTTGCACTAGGAACAGAAAAGCTTTACGTCAATAAACATTTTAATCTACTTGATGAAAATGCAACACTGAGAAACATTTATCAAATAAGGAACTTAATCCAGCTCTTGAGAAGAAGCAAAGAAGCACAAGAGGAATGASGAAAAGCAAGAGGATGTGGACATGCTAAAAGCAACAGACTCTTTTCCATAAGCTAAACTCTTACACACGGCCCCATAAGTTGTTGCTCCTTACGGCTTAAATGTGTTTGGTTGCAAAGTCTGAGAGAATGGAAGACATTTTGCTGTGCAATCACTACTTGGAGTAGAATTATTTAAATTACTTGGCTGACTAAACAATACTACAGGTAGACAGAAATGCTTTTCCTTCCCAGGCATTAATGASCAAAAGTGATGAAAGGGGGTATTTTGATGGGGCCTATGAAGASCTGCATCAACCTCTACAGCTCGTCATTGCAGCAGGTATTCTAGAACCACAGAATGGTTGAGGTTGGAAGGGACCTCTGGGGATCATCTAGTCCAACCTCCTGTTTAAGCAGGGACACCCAGAGCACGGGGCACAGRGTGGCATCCAGGCGGGTTTGGAAGATCTCCAGAGAAGCAGACTCTACAACCTCCCTGGGCAGCCTGTTCCAGTGCTCTGTCACCCTCACAGTGAAGTTCTTCCTCACATGAAGATGGAACTTATAAGTGTTTTAATTTATACCCACTGCCCCTTGTTCTGTCGCTGGCCACCACGGAGGAAAGGTGGCCTCAATCTTCCCTGGCAACACAGACATGTAAAAGGATGGACCCCTGCAGGTAGCACTGCGGTTCCCTTCACCACCTCTCTGGTTGGCAACCTTGTCCTGGTGCTGTTGGCCAGAGAGGATGAGCTAACTTAAAAACAAAATTGCAGAAAAATTGCTTACCAGTAAGGACATAATTAAATAAACTCAAATGCAACTTTATAACAAACCATCATTTATATCCCAGAGGTACATACCAGATTACAAAATTGATACTTTGCTTTAGAAATCTTCAACATCTATTTTCTCCAGACCTAAACATTATTTTCAGTTAGCTATAGCTTACCATGTACAAATACACCTGGTCCAGGAGGGGCTGGCTGCAAAATGCAACTTGTACTCATTTACATTTCCCCCCCCCCTTTCTTAATTTTTCACCCATCCTTCCCCTACCACATTAATGCATTTCCTCTCTCCGCGAAGGCTTGGTAATTTTTTCCTCAAATAGGATAGAGCACCACAAGTGAACAACTAAAAACCTGACTTAAGGCAAAGCTTCTGGAAAATTTTAACCTTTATCAGCTTTGAAATAACATGATTGGGTTTCTATGCAGTTGTTGTCTGCACTTCATCAGCACAAGCTGAGCTGCAATCGAAACTTTAAAGTCTAAGCATAAAAGTTAAAGATTGTGGAACATGATCTAGTTCTAAAAAAAACTGTGAATCTGTGCATTTCTCCCCTCACTCACTACATGTTTTTGAAGGCAAATATCACTGAATAACTATGCAAATGTATTTTTTTCATAATCAATAGATTCAATAACCAACAAATGATCATGAAAAGTCTACTGCATTTAACATTAAAAGGGTCCTATGAAATGGACAGTTTAAAATTCCTTGTATCAAATACTTTCTCATTCTGACAGTATTTTGAAGTCTGACTCACAGTTAGGATTACAGTATTCGATGCAGACCACCAAAATGGAAAAGTTAATGTCTGTCAGCCTAGCTATTTTATATATACACAGTTTGTATATTAGCATTTCAAAGGATCTATGAATGAGAAATCAGCTCTCTCCAGATGCACAGCGGGACTCCTCTTTTTTCCAAATAATAAAAAAAAAGACTATATTATTATAGTTTGCAAATTGCTTTTTACAACCATAAATGATGATTTAAAAACGCTCACTCACATTTGCACTTACGGCAATGCATACAGACTAATCTTAGAAATTGCTTGTTATTACACTGGCAGTCAGTATCCTTGCTACWGCAGATTCTGTGCATTTTTGTGCACTGTTACTCCTACAAAATTCATTATCTAGTTCTATCGCTTAYTTTTCTGTGTCTCAACACACAGAGAAAAGGGATAAGATTAGGAGTTATCCTAAGTGTTACCAAAAGCCAGACAGAACATTCATTTCTGTAAGGAACAAATGGGAGTATTCACTCACGTTCTGGCAAACTATTTCTTTAGCAGCTTGACAATAAAAGCAGAAGAACAATATTCCGTAATGAAGCCCTACTATGGTATTTGAATACAGAGCATGTTTTGGACACAGCGGGAGAAGCGAACGCTTGAATATGCGAGTGCCACATTGCAGAACTCTCCTCTGATCCCCGTGACCCCGCGCAGCCGAACAGGGGAGCGAGGCTAACGCCTGCCCTTGCAGCAGGACTGGCTTTTCCACAGCCAGGGCTTCCCATTCTGCAGATGCATCAAGAAGCGCCACGCTCAGAAAGGAGCCCTTTGAGAACGCAGAAGGGTTATGCTTTGTTTTSTCTGGATATACTTGTTAGAGGAAATGCAGGCTCTTTGCAAGAAATATGGTCTTTTGTTGGCCCTCATTTTTCCCCACAGACAATAGCTGCTACTGTCCGGCGTTTGAACGACCTCTGGCCTGCCCTCCTACTTTGTTTCCCTTCGGAATGTCATTCAGCCCTTCCCAACGCGCTGCAACTCATTATTGCCTGGGCTGTTCCTACCACTTGTGCTCGGGTCTTTAAAACAGAACATACACTCTCTCCCTCCAAAATCAAAAAAAATAAATAAATAAATAAAAAAAAAAAAGGAAATAGGTCGAACTTGAGACAATGAGGCAAATATTCATGTTATATTCTCCAATGTAAACTAAAAGGATTTTTAACTATAAATTTAGTACTAACAGTAGACACCACAATCTACACATTAGATTAGATTTACACAAAATATCACATTAAAGGGCAAGGTTTAAGAATACTTCCTCTCATTCTTTTTTCCTCTTTGCTCCCCCATCTTCACCAAAACTTCATCCTACGTTAAATTCTGTAAGGGAAAGGAGATGGCCTTTGTGGCCCCCCACCTCCAAACCCTCAGACCTACCTCTGTAATCTCCATCTAAACAGAACCTGTCTAAGAAAGTTTAAACTTAGTAGAGACAAAAGCCTTTTCTGTCCTAATGGAGCTTTCACAAAATATTTGCACTGGTGCTCCTCTSGTACACTGAAGCTGAAGAGCAAAGCCAGACCTCCCACTTCCTTCAAGTGCTGATGCAGCTGAGCCAGCACTAGCAAAGACTGGTGTTTTTCTTCTTTTGTGTGTGTCATTTTCTTTTGTAAGATAACAACCCTAAATGTATGCAGAGGTACATGATATTTCTTTGAGAAATTCTTTGAAAAGTTACCCAAAAAGACTCTTTTGGATGTAGGAGCCTAACATAAAACTGACCTTTAATTCTCCACCACTACACAATAATAACATCCACAGCCTGCAACAAGTAATAATTGTAACAATCTAATTTTCCTTGACCACAGTTCTTACCCTAAGAGCAGTAAAAATATTAGTAAGAAAATATGACAATATCCAAAGACTACTGGAGCCTGCCACCTTGCAAGGAAGCTCAAGRTCTAAAACCACCCAAGAACTTCAACATATTAAAACAGACCTCGGTAACTCAGCCTAACTCTCAGAAATGCATATGTATTAGGGGTATATACATTAAAATAAATGTTTTGAATAACTTTCATTTTTAAAGTAAACATTACATGCAAACAGCTATGAAAAAGCTTACTGTTACTAAAATCATGCAAAAGACAACATTGGTTGCATTAACACCTTATTTGACTCAGTAAAAAAAGCACTAAAGCACTTCTTTTTTTTTTAAGTGTAGAAATCTTAAAAGAGAGGAATGTAAATCAGGAGACACAGAAAAGAGTCAAGACTTCATCTGTCTACTGTGTCCCTGCRTCCCCAGGGGGAAACATATTTCCTCTGCTTTCTCTTTAGCTCACCAGACATGTCTCCCCATGCCTCAGTTTTATGTGGTAGAAAGAAAATGAAGCATTTGCTTTTCTCCCCTTTTCCTTCTATCTATAGCTCTCCGTCTCCAAAAGCTCGCAATATCATGCAATGAAGACTGCTATTAGATGGTTAAAACATCATGTCATAAAATCATACACCCAAGGAGAAATTTCCATATCACTTCAGACTCCTTGTTGGGGAAAAATGGAATCCTTCCTTGTAAAAAGACAGCTGTTACGTTGCACGTTCATTCTTCATCCTTTCTTTTCTGCTTTCTTCAGTCCCATTCGATAACCCAGCCAGCTGCCAGCCACCAAGCACTCAGGCTTCGCTATGCTCCGAGTTTCACACAATCACGTGAGCAGGATCCTTCTGCTGAAGAGAACACCAGGATTCAGGATCTCCCCACCATCCATAGCCCAGTTTACTACATTTTAACTTTTGGAAATAAATAAATGTAAAGAGAAAAAGCTGCAAATGATCAGGACCAACTGGCCTATCCTTTCTCAGCCCGCAGCTTCTGCTCACGTCGCAGAGGAGCCGCTGCTCTTTTCGGCCCTCCAGTCGAGCACTCAGATAAGCAGCACCTACCTTCTTATTCTTCAGAGGGCAACAAATGACAGGGCAAATTCAAAGGGGAACAATTCCCATTCCCAGTGAAGCATTTGAACTACTATCTTCAGGGGAAGAATTCAAATAGCCTCCTACATACTCGCCAAAACCTGACATCACATTAACTTTAATCTTACATCACATTAACTTTAATCTTCTAGATGCCACAACGAAAAGCTAGAGCCGCTCTGGAGCGGGCGCAGAGAACAGCCCTAGAGCACCCACCTTGTGCACCCGTGCGCCGAGCTGCACCGAAACCGGCTCTCCCGCCAGCTTCCTTCTTTTCCTCCCCTTTTTTTCCCCCTCTGGAAAACTGTTCAGCGTTTTAATATGATAACACAAAGTCTGATTTGCTCTTTTTGAAGAAAACATTTCATTTTCAGAGATTAGCATCAGCAAGGAAGAGTGTATTTTAAAATCAACATTTTACATTTTATGTTCATACACAAGACTTTGTCATAGGATGCACACAGGCTTGAAAACTTCCAATACGGTAAAAATTCCATGTGAGAAGAGGGTTAAGGTGCCTGCAACTAAAGGCACATCTGACTACCTAGTTAAAAAAAAAAAAAAAAAAAGTCAGGTTTTAGTTCTTCAAGCATGGTGATCAATTTGTTTTAGAACAGCATTGCCTTTTCAAGGCATTATGGATTGCATGCTGCATTTCATCTCAATTAAAATCGAGTTAAAAAAAAATCTAGGAAACTCTCTCCTTGGGGCTCACACAATGCCAAGGGGACAAGTGAATACATGCACAGTCCACCAGACAAATTGTAATTCCAATATTAGTGTGATTTGTTCCCACTCTACTTAATTTTTAGATTGCCAGAGCTGCAAACACCATAGATTTTGTTCAAMTTCTTACGGTCTTACATCTACTCTGTCTTTTGTTAATAATTAAAGACTTTTGGATAACATTAGATAAAGGACAATGTGCAGGGAAAATAAAAACAGCTAATAAAGAAGAGTTGAAAAACTAAGCAGTTCATTTCAGTTTGCATTATTCCTTTACCTAAATAAACTACTTTTTTTTCAACCAAAACATAGAAGAGATGCATATTTTGTCACTGCATCAAACAAGCAGTTACAAAATTGAATCTTCAAAAGAGATCCTAAAAAGCCAACCTGCTTTAGACTTGCCTTCTGGCAGACAGGTCGGCTTTCGAAAGATRAGGCAATAGGAGGAGGTGCACAGATGACAAAACGCACGCACAGATGCTTCTTTCTCCGTGTTTTAATGAAGCGTAGAGAATGGTTTTAAGAAAAAAAAAAATAAAGAGAAGTTTTCTATCCTTCACTCTAGAGTCAAATGCACCTAAAAAACATCTATGATGGGAATAAACAAAAAAGTTTTCACTGAAGAATAAAAATTCTTATTTTAGTGATTAAGGGGCTTTACCACCAGTAGCAAGCTTAAAAAAAGAAAACAAGATAGACACAAAGACCATACACCAGAGCTCAGGGTTCACACTTAACGTATCAAAGTTCACGCGTATGACTCAAAACACGTTCTCATAGAGAGAAATACAAATATCTGATAAGAGTGATATGAGACACCAATAGCCAGATTTCAAAGAGAACTAGCAAAACTGCATTTATCAGTCACATACGATTATTTGTAGAGGCAGAGCACAGTGTTTCTTGGGGTTTCTCTGGTCATTTGTGTGGGCAAGCTTGCTAGCGTCTCCAGCACCGCGCTCTGCACTCACGCGTGCAAGCTGATTCTCAGCAAGCACATCATGCAGTTTTTACAGCTGACGTGATGATGCATGTCATAGGTTACCACAAGGCATGGCATAACATTTCTGCATTTAACCTCTGGATTGTACTGCTTATCACAAAAAAAAGTCATTAAGCTCTGTGGGTAATTTAGATTTATTGCTAATTAATTTAGGAAGATCATGCCTTCCAAAAAAAGCAGAAGGCTAAATAAAAACTGTTTTGTTTAACTGATATGAAAGCAGCTCTTCTACGTCTGGATTTTCCTGTCCCTAGCACCACCTGCATGCTAAAACAAATATGTATATTTACTGTGTATCCTAGATAACACTCATATAATAGTCATGAACGCTCAAGCATACATTACTGAAGAGGCTTACACACAGCTAGAGTAAGAAAAACATGAAATCTAATCATTTAATATATGCTAAAAATCTGTTTTATATTGCTGCAATTTACAGTAGTTTCGTGACAATTTTGCCAAGACTTGCACCTACTCTTTTAGCAGGCTGCTTGCAATCAAGGAATTTCTACTCAGTCTGTTTCATCAGTACAATTTCCATTTAAATAAGCATGCAGATACAATCTTTGAAAATTCACTTATTCATAAGCAACTTTTATTACTTATGTTATAGAGTTCGARAATAAAATATAGCACCTGAAAAAAATACCACACCACATTCTAGCCTAAACACCATAAATATATATTAATTTCATGCTTATGATATCTACTTCACCCACAAAGACCYAAATGTGGTGGAAAACAAATATTTAGCTATATACAAATTATCCATGTGTTCATTTCATTAAAAAAGCTGCACAGGGATTTTTGAATGACAAATATAAAATATATTTACTGAAATTACTGCTTTGAAAAATTAGAAAATAACTTCAAGTTAGGCACCAAAATGCAAATAGAAAAAACATGAGTGCAAACAGCATCTCTGCTTTATTTCCTATTACAAATTACATTGTTACTTTAGTAATGAAAGTCTGCTATTCCAATCAGTCATTTATAATTTCAGTATCTATCATCTGCTTATGCAAAACTGTATTAATCTTAGGACTTGTTTTAGGTACAAAATAATCTCTTGGTTAAATATTTAGCATAAGAAAAAACACGTTTCATACAAACGTATGAATAATATGAATAAATGAAATCATTCACTTCAAATTTCATGTAGATTATTATAAGAATTGAGAGATTTACTGGCATAAGATCAACAAAATCATCATTTCTATTTTGCAGCACCTACATGTTCCATCATTTCATATGATATTTATTCAAATGTAGCATAGAAGATTATTTCTGCCCCCAATCTTATTTACAAGTAGGTAAGCAGTGAATAAAGTAGTAAAAAGAAATATTACAGCCATGGCATAAACCAAGAACTAAAGACTCTGATCCACCAATTCTGGAAGCATCTAAGACATTAGTGTCTATTTTCTGGCCCTCTCTCCTGCTACAGATTATTGTCCATTTAGCCAGGGCGACAGAAACCATCATATCCTGGCTCATCAGCAGGCATAGTTCATAACCTGCAGATTAGCCTAAACTGACTTTGTCAGTAACCTTCAGCAGAAGGCAGGAGTGATAACAGTTTAAATTGCTACAGATAAACCTGTCAAAGATCATGATTCAGCTCACAGAGAGACTCTAAGTGATTTGCCCAAGGTCATGTATTCAACTCAAGAGCTCGAAACGGAAATTATGTGACTTCATCTTAACCAGAAGAAGCTGTTTATTAACGCATTTTAATCAAAGAGGTGGAAAAAAAAAAATCTGAGGTAAATTTGAGGTTTTAATTGTTTCTTGTTTATCTTTTCCATGACGTACAACTCCACCAAAACATAAAAGAAAAACTACAAAAACTCTACAGTTTATCTGCAATACTATCTCTTGCAGGACAAAAAAAATGAAATGGAATGTGAAAAAAAACATCCCATTATTACCCTAGCCATGCCTGCCTAGCCCTAGACTGGGCTAGGGAGCAACCATCACAGAGTGAAGCTGAACTGGAAGAAGACTGCTACATCCACTACACTGAGTAGCAGTTGAGATTTTTTTCCCCCAGGAAATTTGTTTAATTTAGCCTTCTTTTCAGAAGCAAGAGTCTATCAGAAAAAGGGAGACAGAAAAGAGAAAACAGAAAGAGAAAACAGAAAGAGAGCAACCATCACAGAGTGAAGCTGAACTGGAAGAAGACTGCTACATCCACTACACTGAGTAGCAGTTGAGATTTTTTTCCCCCAGGAAATTTGTTTAATTTAGCCTTCTTTTCAGAAGCAAGAGTCTATCAGAAAAAGGGAGACAGAAAAGAGAAAACAGAGACAGAGAGAGAGAGAGAGAAGCAAAGAAGGGGGGGGGGGAGGGAAGCAATGCCTAAAAAAGATGCACTAGATTATACAATCATCATGACATCATGAAAGAGTCTGGTGGACATCACAAGGCATTTTATTTGGTATATCTCTTTTCACTTGCCCTTAAAAACAATGACGTTTTTAAAAACAAAGAGAACAAACCGTCTTGACTTCACGCATCATAATTTTGTGATTTGCTGCAGAAGTAAAACTCATTTATTCAATGAAGATACCTCAGCTTCCCACAGCAAAAAAAAAAGATATTAGAGTTAGTAGAATTACTTATATATCTAGCTTTCTCAAACAGCAAAAGAACATTAGAGGGGAAAAACAAACACTACACCACATACATTTAAAGGTGACAATGTGTAGTACTAGAACGGCTCCTAAAGTTAAATGAAGGAAACAGCCAGAAGAGTAGGAAATAAAAGAGGACAAGAAAGATTCATGTATTAAAAGTACTTTCCACGTGACATTGGTTGAATATAGAAATATACCAGTATTTATGAATGTATCCTGAGTACTGAATATATGACTATACTTGTGGTGTTGCTGTGCCTGCACATTCACACACTGAAGTGAAAATAACTTTCTATTAAAACCTATTATTTGTCTGAAAGGAAATAATGGGCTTCAATCATAACTCGGAAAGCAACATTTCATTGTCACAGTTTGCTATGGTTACTGCAACTGACAGTGAGATAAACTACTCTGATAATAAATATTACAGCAGAAAAGGCAAGCTAAAAAAAACAACAGCACAAACTGTATGTAAAATGCATCTTGATTATGGGGAAATAATTAGCTTTGTGAATCATATTCAACAGAATTTACTTTGGTGCATTCAAGTTGGCTGTGCACCTGATCTCCCCCTCATCTGCTGGAAATGGGATCTAAATGACCATTTTTCACAATACTGAAAAGCTTCCATGACAGAGGAAGACAAATCTTGCCCCACATCTAAAAACTGCTTGTCAAGTATTTCTCTTTGGCCAGGAAAGCCTCAAAATTCATGGTAAGAAAGCTATTTGAATAGGAAAAAAAATTGTTACTAATGAACCAGTAACTGCTGAAGTATTTGAAAGTCTCAAAAATACTGAGCTGCTTTAAAATGAGACAGAAAGGTACTCAGTCCACACCTACAGAGTGTGACTAGGAACCAAATCCAAAGGCACTGCTGGTGGCCTCCGTAGTTTGCTATGGTCTCAAAAAGCGAACTAAGATTTCCTCAGCCCAGGAGATGCACTTAAACTATTTCCAAGCTTCCAAAAATGACACTATAGTGATTTTGAGCAGTATTTGCATGATTTAAGCACAGAAAGAGGGCCTCTGCCTCCCTGCTTGACAGGACTATCTAATTATCTAGGAATAAAGCGAGCAAAAGAAGCTTGTAGGAGGATCAAGCAAGGGACAAACAGCAAGAGAAAAGACAGCAGGGATGAAAGTCTTGAGAGTAATCACTTGTCCTTTAACTGAGGACACTATTTTCGAAGTTCAAGGCAAAAACTCCAATTCATCACCTCTGGAAGACTTTACTATGGCATCCAAGATGTTATTACCTCTATTTTCTATCTCATTTTGCTGCCTGGTAAATGGCCAATAATTTCAAGGATGACAGAAGCAACCGTACATTTACTGAGTCTCAGATCTAGGACATCCAGGGAAAGGGAAAAAGAAAAGCAAAGAAGAAAAAATGCACAAAAAGCAGAGGCTGGGTTGTCAGGGCTATACGGACATTTACCTAAAGCCTGCTAAAGCAAGATTAAATGTTCCATGCCAACTGGGGTACAGATGGAGTTATGATACAGAGAGGTCTTGGACAGAATGGAGGGAGAAACCAGGAGTGTCATTTGCCCTTTCTGAGAGAGACGAACAGCCGAAAGGCAGATGGTGGGCCTGGAGTCATCGAATTCCAACACATGGACAAGTTCTCTCCCAGCCAGCATTCCTGTGACCCAGCCAACAACATTTAAGATCTTTCTTTTTTTTCTTTTTTTTCCTCCTTTTTGCACATAGTGGCTTGTATGATTAAAGAAATGTGATTCCTCCCTGAGATTTAGCCTTCAATTTGCTGATTCCGATTAATCCCATTCCATTGCTTAAGAACGTAGCAAACAAACACACCTTAGCGTGCCTGTTAACAGCTGTGCGCAGTAACTGCAAACTCAAAAGAGATTTAATCCCACCACTATCTTCACTCACAGAAGCATTTATTTTGTCAACTCAAATCATACTTTCTTTAGCGATATTTTTAAGGTATGTTTTAAAGCGCAACACAAACCTGCTATCTTCTGCTTTCCTCCCCTTCGCACCACTTGAACCGCAGCACAACCCTTTATTCCAGACTTACTCCTCCACATGTTAATGTATCCACGAGGCCACCCTGTTCATGACCAAGGCGGCAATGGACATGGCTGATCATGTGCACACCTCACAACAGGGCAGGAATAGGAACTACAGCACAGGGCATAGCTCATTTCCCAAATAACTCCCAAGTTAAAAACATGACAAACAAGCATTTTCTATGCTAAAAAAAAAAATTAAAAAATTATTTAGAAAAAAAACACTCAAGGCTTTTTTAAAGAGTTTTAATGACAGCTCTTCTGCCTGATCTGTCCAACACTTCAATCTGCAGCATCAACTAAAAGGTACCCTTTGCTCAGAGCAAAGGAACATGGTGTGTCAAAAGGACAAGAACAACAGTGACCATTTCAGCCAAATGTTTCTCCTAACTGCTTCTTTCCAAAAATATGGAGATGATTTTGCACAAAGACAGTTCTGGCCATGACCCTAACACTACGCTGCACTTGTTCTTTTACAGCCCTTATTTGAAAGCGAAGGCTTTTGTTGACAAGCTTTTGTTTCTGTCCAACAGCAACAAGAAAGCTTCACACTGTGACGCAAGATCTCTGCTTAATACCCAAGTGATTGGATAACATTTGTCATATAATACAGTACTCACACTTAAAAAGAATATTTAGTTATGGTTGTTTTGTGCTGTCATACCCAATTTGCAATTTCATTTTCTACTACCTCATGCCCATTTGAACTGCATCATATCAGAATTTTAGTGTATTGCCACCAGAATCAGTTTCTCCTGCCACCACACTGGGCAATAAAACAAACCTCAATATTACCTTCGAGAAACCTCAGTGTTAGCTTTGAGAAACTAAGAAACAAATGCTGTCCCATGACAGAAGCATTTTTTCCAGCAGTACCAAATTAAACATCTCGGAGCAGAAGTACAGGGCTCCCCTCCTTTTTCTAGTACTGCCCCTTGGTTTTATACTAATCTTTTGGAATTTAACAAAGCAAGTACTTTTGTATCATCTAACTTCCCATTTTCCCCCTGAATCCGGAGAAGAGCCTATTGCTCCTCAAGCGAGGCATGAGAAAGGATCACTGTATCCTGGGGACTGCTCACCTCACTGAAATACTATTTTTTGTTTGTTTGTTTACCCTTTTTTAAAAAAAGTAACTTCTGAGGGAACTTTTGGCATGGCCATTTAATGGCGGGAGAGGGATTCAGGCAGTGAATAGCGGAGGCACAGCGATCCCTCCCAGGGATACCCTGCTCAGCTAGAGTGTGGCACCGATCGGGACAAGCCCAACTTTCCGTCATCTGGGCAGCAAGGCAGGAGGAGGACACAGGCACAGCCGGGCCACAGAGCCAAACTGGGGGCAGCCCCTGCTGCCCTGGGGGGCTCTCAGCAAGAGGCCACCAGTTTCAGAAGAACAGCAAGCGTTAAACATCTGTCCACCGCAAAGGACATGCCTAAAATCTGTTTCAGACAACAGCATTTAAGTCAAGATCTCCTGCCAATAATCACGTGCGAATGACACTGAATTTAAATAAAAGCAAGCACGAGGCAAGGCTTCCATTAACTTTATCATTAAATCTACCACTATTAAATCTATGTTCACAAAGGCTCTACCGCGTATTAATAGTTATTTCTTATGTCAGCAGCATATTACATTCAGAGAAGAATGAATAGCTTTAACTGATGAAAAGCTAGAGGCTACGTTTGCTTTTGATAGACTTGATAATGCCTTAGGAGCATTATCATTAATTAATTACTCAGGACTATTATCATTATGAACTAAAAAGAGCAAACACTAAGAGCACATACAGGAAAAGGCTGGTGGACTGGCCTGGTGTTGGATGGCTCTCTTCATTCCAAGGTTATTCCCCTGGGGGAAACTTCCAGCGCACCTTCATTGGCACCAAGTGTCTTCTCCCCTAACGTGGCCACCCTTGCCCTGTGCAGCACCCAAGGCAGAGCCCTGCCACAGGCTCCTCTCCAGTATTTCCACAAGAAGGGTCTAGCAATAACGAGCAATTACCTTGGCAGCCCAGGCCGCCGCTCCCGTCCCCGCTAACATTAACGGGATAAAACGAGACGCGAGAGGTTTCCCAGCAAGTCACCGTTCCTGCCGCTTGGCTGGTCCCTGCAACGCTCCGGCTGATGATTCCAGAGCGGATGAGGCGGCGCGGGCTGAGCCTGCCCGCCACACTGAGCCTCCCCGTGCGTGCTCTGCTTGGGAGCACGTTGCTGCCTTCAAACTGCAACGAAATGGTTGACCCAGCACAAACCACAGCAAAGCCACGAGGTGGAGAACCCCCATAGCTATAACAAGACAAAGGGTTTAAAGAAAACAGTAACAGCAAAGCAATACATGGGCCATTTATAGGAAAGGCAAGCAACGAAATGCACCCATAAAAATCCCAAATTTGCTTACTATTTGGAAATGCGCAGAAAATGTAAAGGAAAAATATKAAAAGAGAACAAAGCGATGAATTCTATATAATAGTAAATCAGCTTTGTAGCGCAGACAACATATTCTGTTTGCATACTACAGTTACTTTTATGCCTTCATCTGCATGCATAAGATAGAGCAGCTACTCTCCAAGTGAAAACACAATTTCATTTTGCATCTGTATGTCTCAAGAACATTTGTGCAGTGTGGGCTCTTCTCTTTCCTTGGAGGTTCTGGGATTTGGGCTCTGTTTTTTTGTGTGTGTTGGTTTGGTTTTTCAGAAAGAGAAAGGAATGCAATTATATCACACAGCTCAGTGGCTCCTTCTGAAACCTGACTCAGTAGCCAGGCATTCCGATAGTTTGCACTATAATCCAAAGTACTCCGCTTTCCCTCCCTATCATCTAGAAAGGACGTACTCAACACTTTTTATGAGAGAAGAGATTTGAAGCAGAAAAAGTGAAGACTAGATACACATTGCAAGGTCACAGAAAAAAAAAAATGCAGGTAATTCTTATCTTTAAGAAAATAACATTATTTTGAAACCACTGCTTTTATTTTATTTTCTCCATATTCAACAATAACACGCCACACCCCAAAACAATGAAGATAACAATAAAGGTAACCTTACACGTGCTTTTAAATGAGTCCTCAAAGAAGAGATTTAACTATGGAAAAAAATCTCAATTCATGCTTTGGTAAACGAAATTCATTGCTTTCAAAAGAATAAAGCTCCAATATATGAAAGTTTATCCCAAGAGATACTATTTTCTCATTAAAACCAGAAGTTGGGATCTAAATATTTTCTCTGGAAAGAAACCCATTCTTACATTATGAAAATGAGAAAAGAAATCTCACAGCTAAGCCAASACAAATAACGAATGTTATTTTTCGCATCTGATAGTCAAAAAATTAAGGGAAAAATACACTCCAAGACATACCTCATTATGCTCTTTCTAGACAAAATATAAAACCAGAATCATTTTACTGGAGCAAAATATTCCACTGGGGACACAAGCAAGGAGACAAATAAAATAAAATAAAATAAAATAAAATAAAATAAAATAAAATAAAATAAAATAAAATAAAATAAAATAAAATAAAATAAAATAAAATAAAATANAATAAAATAAAATAAAATAAAATAAAATAAAATAAAATAAAATAAAATAAAATAAAATAAAATAAAATAAAATAAAATAAAATAAAATAAAATAATCCCCCACCTTTAAAAGCATCTGCAGTACTTGGCTTTGTTAGGAGTTCACGGTTCAAACACTCACCCTGGCTGTGGAGACCACAGGTCAGTTCCCCTTTCTCCCTGGGACCACCTGGTTGTACAACCTACTCCAGGGGACACGAGATGTAACCACCCAACCATGGGTTCCTTGCTGTAGATGTCCCTTCATTTCTAGGGGCCATTAAATCAGTGAAAGGACAGCAGAATCGTTCTCCGGCCTAATGACCCAAGCACTCTCTTGGGATGCCCACAGCTGAGTCTTAACCCTTATTTCAGTGGATGTTTTTATTTTCACAAGGTGGAACAACTTCAGCTTTAAAGAGAGACTGCTTAAGTCATTGTGATTGACTTACAAATCCTAGCAACAAGTTAAATATTGAACTACAGACTGCATTACCTTAATTAACAACAATTAATCTAAAGCTGATTTAAGTTGTATTGACAAAACAAGAAAAAATGCATTGAATATGTAAATATATTTATAGAAATAAAATTCAAAGTCAGCCTTTGATCTGAAAGATTAGTCAATATTTGGAAGTCTCCATTAGAAAGACCAAATGAGAAAACCAAACACTGTTTCAATACCACGAACAGTCACAAAGCGATGATTCTCTGACAATAACACATGCAAATAAAAGAGCACATCAGTGCTACAACTGTCACTCGTGTCGGGAGCCCTGTGCTCTTCGGGGCTTTTTCTCTTACCTTTCCAGCTCACATTCACCTCTGCTTCTTCCCCCCACCGCTGACAGATCCCTTTTTCCTGAGGCACTAAATCAAGACCCAGCTCCAGTATTTACGGTCAGTTCTGTCACTCCTCATAGGGTACTTGCCCCTGCTCCTGATTTATTAGGCCAGATTTTTCAACACCTTCAAGCAGCAGTTTCTATCATTTCAGCTACCACAGAAACATCGAGACGAGCGTCCTTTTCCAGAAGGATATCTCCCACACTCATTAATTTTTACCAGATCTGTTTTCATGGCAGTCATTAACACGTTGCTGCATTCCAACAGCATATTTCCCAAAGAATATTTTCCAAGCAAACTTTAAAACTGCCTTTTTTTCCCCCCTACAAGACGTAGAAAAATATCAATATAGAGGTTATTTATGTGAGACCACTTCGAACAGATTTCTTCTAATAAGCT
The DNA here is from genome assembly GCF_003342845.1 of Nothoprocta perdicaria. Lineage (NCBI taxonomy): Eukaryota > Metazoa > Chordata > Aves > Tinamiformes > Tinamidae > Nothoprocta > Nothoprocta perdicaria. The sequence continues at coordinate 393,231 of NW_020455821.1, forward strand.
TCAAACACTGGAAGGAAACATAAATCAGCCAAAATAGTCCTTATTTTTGAAAGGCAGCACAAATCAGAGAGCCACAGTCTGGCAGAACGTTTCCGCGCTCTTCTCTCCTCCCCTAAACGCAATATGGAGGAGGAATATCTGTTTTTAGGGTTTTTAGGAAAACTGTCAAGCTAACTTACACTGTAAATAGTTAGCAGTGAAAGGAAAGGCAGCTACGATTTCCTGAGAGAGACTGAGGCCAATATCCAGATGTGAGGGCAAGGTTATCTGCTTAGTATGAAAATGATTTACCCGGCAAAATGCAGCATCTTCCCCAAACAGAACTAGACATATTCCTGGAGCCAACCACTTAACATCTGCTTGAAACATATGGGAGACAAGTTTTCAGAACTGTAAGACATGTCTAATAATGAGAATTACCAAGTCAGTATTCCTGTTTAGATTCATAGAGTTTGATTCAGATAAACCAGCTTGAACTTGAATGTGGTTACGTGCGACTGGGCTTCCATGTGACTCTACCTAAAGGGAGTCGCACTCAAGTTCCCTGCCCAGGTGGAGGGGAAATTCCCCATACGTGGATTCCTTGTGAAGACTGCCTTTGCAGGCTGTAAATCCACATCCTCCTGTTCAGTGCAAGCACAAAAATGCATTTGATTTCTTCATTTYTAATCAGTTCTAAGTTAATCTGTGTATTTGTGAACACAGCAGTGTGCTAAAGACAAAAATATACTCCCAGACAACCACAGCCTACAAGAAAACCAATAAAAAGGAACATAAGCTTCAAGAAGCCATCTCTTGCATCAATTCTCAAGACTCCCATCAACTTGAAAAAATAAGGGTAACTACATATGCACCACAGACATTTCAAAAGCACAGAAAGGATTAAGGACTCCACATTACATCAAGTATCACTCTGAACATTTTTAAAAAATGGCACGCAAGATTGCATGTAAAATTCTTTAACGGCCACATTAAAAAACACAACAAAACACCCCACACAAATATTTTCTGACAGTTGTCTTAACTTGAATCATATTTTCTTAAAACTCTCTACTGCAAATTCTGCATACTTGAAACAAGTGGATAATGAAATACTAAATGTACTTTTATCCAATATTCTTCCAAAGTTTTCAGCAATATCTGACCAAAAGAACTTTGTTTCAGCCTGTCAGTCACTAGCAATGCAATTACAAAAACTCTTGGTTTAATTGCATCAGACATAGTATTCAACATCTTATTATTTTTAATGAAATAAAAACATACAAGGCTCTCAGGGAGTGGAAAGGATAAGCATTTCCTCCCTTGTGCCAATTAAAATTAAATCTGGCCTCCTCTTACTTTCAAAGGTGGGGAGTTGGTCAATAAACGACATGAGTTCCCCACTGCATGCACCAAAATTATGACCATGTGAAAAAGTGCAGATCCCCTGAACAACTTCTAATGTGGATGTATGTAATTTTAAGTTAGAAATACACTTCCACCAACTCAGAGGTATCAGATATTAGAAGATAAACATTCTTAAAAAGTGTAAAAGAATTTCAGGAAAATCAGAAAAAGAACTATAAGAAGCGTTCACTAGTAGTAACAACTAGCATGTTTAGAATTTTCCTGTGAAGAAGCTCAAAGTCCATTAGAGGCATGCATGAAATAGCCCTCGGGATACTGAATAGGAAGTTCTGCATCCATTTGAAAGCAAAATACCATAAGAGCTATCTAGGGCACACCACAATATTTAAAAATACGTGATGAAAAAYGAAATGCAAAATCTACTAGGAGAAAATGGTTAGCACGTGAGGCTATAAGATGAACCCATATCCAGCCAGTCACTCCTTAGAAGCTTTTCCTCTTTTGATGCTCTTGACTCCCCACCAACATAAAAACGTGGCAGTCCTTGCAATTTTTTCCTGTAGCTGGAGGTGCTCAAAAGAAGCTAGGATCTGTGTTTGTCAACATTTCAAAAGTCAGTGCAGATATCAACACCTATTCCTGAAGGCCAATATGTCTAGTGAAAGATTATCTATTCACCTACTTATTGACTATCCCTGCCTTGCTTAGGCTGAAGATCTAAGAGGATTATAGAACATGGTGGCAAGGCTGAAGGCTTGTTAACTTAATAAGGCTATAGATTTAAAACTGTGTCAAATTAAACAGGTTTTGAAAATGGCTTAACTGTTCTAGTGTGGATTAGATTTAAGGGCCTCCTCTCAGATCTTCATCTAGCCCATGAAAAAGACAACCACAAAAGAGAGGGGGCTCTGGCACACGTAAGAGGGAAGGTTGTCCCCGAGATGCTGATTTTCTTTCAGCAACTGGGAGCCTCAGACTCAGAGCTGCATCTTTACTCGGAGGCATATTACCACAGCACACTGAATTTACCCTCACTGTATTTGGTTAAAATAAGCTTTTAGAACAGCTATGCCCTATATATGCCAAGTCAGATAGTCATCTGATCATCTTGGAATATTTTTCATCTTAACACTTTTGAAATCAAAGAGTCAGAAGCGCCTTAGATAGAAGTGCCTATTTCAGGGTTCCTCGTACAAGTCAGAATGCATACTCTAACCTAAAAAAACAAAGGTAACATGATAATGAAAAATTAATGAACACAATTGTTTCAAATTCCTCAGTATTGATGCTCTTGCACCTCTGTGCAAATAAGACTACCTCGCGTTCTTTCAGCTCAGCAGCTTCAAAGTCTTGTAGGAGCAAGCACTTCTTTTATCCTTAACCAGAGCTTTTCAAGAAGCTTGTCTTACCAAACTGCGGCTCACAACATGACGTAAAACGGGGCTTTAATTCTTTAACAAGCTCTTAACGTATAGGTATATTTTGAATATGTAGGGACTGAGAAGTAGAAGGCAACAGATGTATGTAACRCTGCTTTTGTCTTTATGACAAGTAAAACAGAATTCCCTTGCCTTACTGTAACATCAGTGCCATGAAACAAGAGTAATTTCTTTAACSAAGGGATGCTACAGACCAAGAAACGTATTTTTTTTTGCTTTTGAGTATTTCAGGTGCACAAAGTTCAACAGGATGTTCACCAGAGCCTGACTTGGCTTCCTTATTAACTAAAAATTAAAAATCTCTGCAATGTTGATGGTACTTCTTCAGAGAAGAAAATTACGATATCTGTATTAATTTTTAAGCAACATTCAAATCCTTACCTTTGATCAAAATGCATTTGTGATTAATAATATACTTCCTGGCGAGGATAAAAAAAATAAAAAATAAAAAAAGCACATCTATAGTAAGCAAAAACAGGCAACCTATATTAAACTCTGAAGAACCATGCCTGTTTGAAAGACGGAAAGAACAGTTAAAACCAATCAGAGCTCACATGTCAGAAAAAACCTCATCCACAAATTCAAACCATATTTTTAAGGCTATGTGGGGAAGGCTGAACGCATCGGCACTGTTTCAAGCAAAATTACCGAGAGAAAGAAAGCACGAGGGAGAGGACAGGCGTTAGTGTGCACAAGAGGATCCTGAACCCATTTGAGGAGACGGGCGCCTGCCCTCACGGGCTCTGTGTTTCGGCCTGAATAGCCCGAGCGCTCACATTACCGATGTAAAAAATAATATTTTTGATCAAGGGCCAAGTAAAATAGGAATAAATACCTTGAAAAGAAATTAAACTACTTAAAATGATGAAGTGTTCAAGCATGTATGCTACAAAAAATATCTCTTTGGATAACAGAAATCACATAACTGAGTGGCATCATGACAAGTGTGATAGACGGCAGCTTCTAGGGCCACAAGAACAGAAGATTTCCATGGTACATTGCCCATGTGCACAGCTGATTCACACCACACAGCTGACTTACTGGCACCGCTTACCATCCTCTTCCCTTTTTGCTCTCCAGAGGCTGCAGGGAGCAAAAACACTCTCCTGGCTCATCTTTCCCAGGTGGGAAGCGGACGTCTCACAATCACTGCAACAACCATGAAATGGAGAGGGAGGCGCCTCCCCGACYCATGTCAATGGAAAGCATGACAAGTTCTGAGCTCTCACCCTAATGCTTCCCAGTTAACACACTGRGGAGAAACAGCAGAATACAAATTAGCTGTTCACGCAGTATCACTGAGAAAACTGATAATAATAATAATAATGGCCTCTATGCTCCAGAGGAGCATCTTTTTGAATGCTGACTATTTTCCAGCATGTAGGAGGATGCAGAAGAGACAGAATGATGTAACTGCTGACCTCTGTGCTGACCAAGAACAGCTTGGGGCTTGCTGCCCAAGCATATCTACGTAGCTGAGATAAATAGAAGCAGTTATTGAGGCTCTCCCAGTTCTGCCAGGCTCTGGGCAGGACCAGCACCACTGTTTATTCTGGCAGCYTGAGAGGCGACAACGCTGCTGTCTTCGTGTCCACCCAGAGCTCTGGTGCCACAAACAGTGCTCTGTGTCAAGGGGATCCCTGCCAGGCTGCTYGCTTCAGTGGCAGCTCCGCTCGGCCTCCATCTGATGGCTCTGTAAACCCAAGAGAGGAAAGGGCTACCAAAACACTGCAAGAATTGCTGCCTTACCCTAACACCTCCCTTTTTGGGCACATATGTACAAATATACCTGATGTCCATCAGCTACACAAAATCACAGTGCAACTCGGCACTGGTAAAGGTGCATACATCTCTAAGTTCTCCAAAGTTCTTCTGTCAGGTATTTTCTCCCTCTCCTACCTACAGGARGGTAGAAACCTATACACAACACAGTCTGTAGCACCAGCACATTTCAGTATTGCAGATGCGTGCCAGAGTGAAGGTATCCATTTGGTTGTCRAGACAGATCAGAAAGGCTGGAGGGACCATGGTGTGTTTGGAAGGTGACCAAAGAGGAAGCACTTCCCTGCAGCACGCGGCTCTCCCTTCAGCACCGCTCACTCCTTGCGCTGAATCCAGCTCGCCTCAAAGGAGTAAAGCAGCAATTCTTGGGCAAAGGAAGTGCTCTGAAGAGATACTGCTTGGACAGTAGGAAAAGAAGAAAACAAGAAACCAATCTTAACAGGACTAATCCAAGACAAGCTGGACGCAGAATAGAAGAAAGATGCAATACGATGCCTCTTCTTCAAAGTAGAGYACTGAATACAATCAATAAGGCCATAACGGGCAGGAATGGAGCCAAAGGAAGGTGTAAACCATATCTAAAGATATAAGGATATCTAAAGGAGAGTGCTGGATGAGCACGGCACAGAAGCAGTCGCCCAGCRATGGCAGTCCACTGAAAGAGGGGCAAACAACTGAACAGGAGACATTTCCAGTTGCTACTGCAGCCTCTCTTTACTGCATGCCCCACACATAACCCACACATTGGGTTAGTAAGAGGAAGGAAAAAAATAAAAGGATAAAAAATTAAAAAAAAATACATATTTTCTCGAGTAAAAGACAGGAGAGGAGACAAATTTCTAGCCAAGTCCCTTTTTAATTGGCCCCTTCAGCTCTTCCTACCTTACAACTTCTGTAGGAAACCATAGAAAAGGAGCAGCAATCACAAGATGTCAGACACTGTGCATTAAGAAACACAACAACTCTTGGTAGTCCACAGACTACCTACATAACAATTTTTGTGGTATTTAATTTATATGGTAATAAGACAAATAAAAATACTTTTATTTGGTTTAAAAAATTGCCTTTCATGAGTTCATTAACGTTACATCTTCTGACTTCCTTTCTGTGTGGAAGATTACATTTTTTTCCTAGATGATCAAAGCATTTTGATAGGGTAATAACCTGTAACTCCCCAGCTAAAATCACTGCATAGAGGGAAAGAGAGGCACGACCTTATTCCAGGTAAGCTGTTCCAAAAAAGGCCACGAAAATGGAGGAATAACAACATTTCATCGGAAGGAAAAAAAAAATAGGGATTGTAAAGTATCATCTCCAAGTACCATGCTTTCAGAAACGAATTGTTTTCTAGACGACTAGCGTAATGTATTTATTTAGCTAGTTTATAATGCAGATTAATGTTAGCATATAGTGAAAAATTTCTACCAAGGTTCAAAACACAAAACCTTTCCTGTAGATTTTTCCTGTAGCGCCAATACTATTCACATTAAACATTCTCTTTTTATTCTTTCCAAAGTGCACTCAAATCTACACACAAGTATGCCAGTCAGATACAAACTTCCCCAGATCAAGAGTAATGTAAAAAAAGCTTCTAGAGATTTTTATGCATCACGCTTTTCCTCCCTGAGGTCTTGAGGCAATTCACAGCTACACACCTAAATGCAAAATGAAATCCCTTTGACAATTTAGCACTGGCCACTGGACCATCTGTGGGACAGGAAAGGGACTATCAAGAGCTCTCCAGTAATCTGGAAGTCAGCTACGTAAAGAGTGAACAGTAGCATCTAATGACCTCGGCCAAGACTGTAGATCCATTGTAAGAGACATAAGACATATATACAAAATAAAAAGTCTCAATCTTTCTCACTGAAGGCTTCACCGCTTAAAGCAAGTGGGACAAAAGCAGTACTATCASTCATATCTGCAGATGGGAAACAGAGGCACAAAGAGCTCTGAGTGACTTCATGCAAGGTTATAAAAGAAGCCTGTGGCAGAGCCAGGAACGGAGCCGGAAGCCCCGAATCCATAGCCCAAAGCCTGTAGATACTGAGACAATCCCTCCTTTTTCCTGTCTCCTCTCTTTCTCTCCCTTTACTTAATTAGTTATCTAGCAGAAGAAACATAGTAACACCGTGACAGTCCATTTTCTTTTTCTATTTATAATCTCTATTAAATTTTACCTATTTAACATAGGATACAAAAGCATTACAGGAAAAAAGTTAAAATTGTACAAACAATGGTAAACGTATAACCAGAATTTGGTGTSTCAGAGAGCATGAGAGGAAATGAAAATGTGCATGTGGGATTTAGAGACACACTAATTCTCCTGCACTTCTCCAAGTGTCCTCTGTCTACTACYGCAGGGCATTAACAGACACCCATCRCCACTTTCTCGGATTAAAGGACTTCACGCATAAAACTTGCRYCCTGCTTCTGCTTACTTCCATGAGAGGGAACACAATCAGGAACATACTTAAAACTGAACGATCTAAATACTAAGATGCACTTTTTTGTTGTTTTTAATAAGAAGGAGAAACAAATGTTGTACAAATTCATACAAATACAAGCCCCAAAATCTGCCATCAAGCAAGTAATAATTTTCTAACCTACCAGGACAGAAATCAATCATGAAAATTGACTGCTTCTTACAAATTTCAACAACTATGTTTTTCCCCAAATTGTGTTCTTTGCCATCCAACCTGTTCATCACAGACTAGGTTTCTTCTAGGAGCATGCTGACCAGGGGGTGTTTAATGATACAACATTCTTATCTCCTCTCGCTTAGAGCTGATCAAAACGTTTATTCCAAACCATTCCTGCTACTATGCTTGGCTACCTCCATGTGTGTTTTCAGTCCTTTGTTAGTGTTACTGATCTACAAATGGCACATTTTCAACCACATTAAGAGTTTCCTGGTGACAAAGTCCCTGCTGGGATATTAGCTGGCCAAGGCCTGTGGTGACGACAACAGCAGCATTCATTCCAGATCCTACCAGACCTATGAATCCTGCTGAAGGGTCTGCATTTTCTCCAAGGCATTTGGGATGAAAGAAAAACAACCGCTGAAGCCAAGCACTGAGCCCAACAGCTAGTCAGAGGAGCTCAAGTCCTCACCAGCAGAAGGTGGCCCAGGGTCCCTAGTGCCCCAACATGTGCGCTGAGCTCAAACACCTGGCTGCTGGCAGGAAGGGGGAGGGGAAAAAAAAAAAAAAAAGGAAAAAAAAGGCTCTGCTTTCTTCCTTTTGGGCATTTTAGCTGCTTCAGCGGTTCCCAGGCATGTCCACAGCTGCTGCAGGACTATGGGTGCAGGGCTTGGAGTTTTCCTATTATTTTCCTGGGTAGAGACAAGCATGAGAATGGAAATGTGGCTTGATAATACAGTGTAGCACGACTAAGCTTAATAGGAATTCATGTAACAAACTTCTGCTATTCAGTTTTTCTTTTATCTGCAAGTTAGAAGAGCTCACTGCAAACATCTGAGATGTTAGTGATTCCCAAGAGAAAAACAAAGCATTAGGAGCACACTGAGCAGGAATTTAGTCAGATTTAGTCAGTCAGGTAGGAAGTTCCCTTCAACACCTGAATAAACATCTTCTAATTTACGTAATGATCCTTTATCACTTTCCCTCAAGGAGAATTCACCAGAAGTGATATTGCTGGAGGTTTCTCCAGTTTTCCAACAGAGTAAAGACAAGGGGGGGGAGGGGGAAAGGGAAAACATTCTGAGGGCTTCTCTACTGTCTGCATCACACACTTTTTCAGTGACCTACAGTACAACACATTGGAATTACACTGTCAATATTCATTCAGCATAAGAATCAGCACTATTTATCAGGGCTAACCTTTGAGATGCCCACATGTTTGACAAGGTCTATTATTCACTTATTTCTGCCTACCYACACTCAATTCAGAGAACACTCTCCATCAAAAATAAACCATAATAGGCTTCTCAGACTATGTAGACCACTTGGCTAAAGATTTCACTGAGAAGACAGCTCATACGTTAAGAAACTACTTGGACTATAAAGAAAGTAGCAGGAGAATTAGTATGTCTTAGGCATATGTGAATTTGAGAAAACACACATGTATCATCTTAATGTCATCTTAAGATAAGCCTGTCTTCTCGTTGAGATGCTAAAGCATACCTCCAATGGCTACTGACTGACATAGTTAAGTTTAAGACTTCTTCAATAAGCATGCACAGTAAAACAACCTTAAAAGAACTTAATGCTTACATTCGTACACACATACATACACTTGACATACTTTTGTAAAAAGTGAGAAAAATCATGATGAGAACATAAACTTGAAAGCAAGTACACTATATATTTTCACATCATCTTATTAAAGAAACAAGGCTCGTGATCATGCAGCCCTTGACTAGCCCCCAAACACTTGCTCCTGATGGTCATTTCTAACAGCAGGCTGCAGGTCTTAATACCCTTAGGAGCTGTCAAAGTAGAAAGGTTTTCACTAAAGAAAGCACCAAATTAGCCCCCACACAAAAGAGCGCGCTGTGGCCTGAGCTTAACTATTATGTGTCCTTCTCAGGCAGCTGGTGGCTGGGAGCAGAGCCATGGGGCAGGCAGCAAACAGAGCTTCCCGTCAGGTAGAGCCCTGCACTGACTTGGTCCGACCAGCTTCCAGGGAAAGGAGCAGGGGGCGCATAGAGCAAAACAGAGGGGAACCCAGTTATTATGGTGGTGCAAGGGCCTAAAGATTGCGGCGGGGAAGAGGGTGACGGCAGGGGGGACACGTGAGCGATGCCCGCGCGGCTCAGTGGCTCCGCAGGGCTCCAGGCTGCTCAGCCCTTTGGTGTTTACTGCAGCGCGTCGCCGCACACGGACATGGACTGTGGACACGGAGCGCAGCGCACGGGGAGCCAGCGACGGGGCCGGCTCAGCCGAGACAGCCCAGCAAGCCCTGCTGCACCGCAYGCCGTAGGAGCCGCTGCTGAAAATTACGGCATCCTCTGAAAGGGCATTTACGAGTTTAGCATTTCTTCAGGGTATAAGCTGAATGTTTATGACTTGACAGCCCTCATCTACATTCACTTCATTTAGTGTAACAGCAGCTTTCATTTATTAGCTCCCCTTCAGCAAAATTAGTTCAAGAAATCTGACCCTGCCACTCATCTCGAAACAGATTTTGTTCCTCGACTCCCTAAGTGGAATTGCATTCATAACCATCTGTATGCTACAGTTGGCAAAACAAATAGAGCATTCACCTCAACATTGTCCTTTAAACTGGCATTTTATTTTCTGTTCTTTTTTTGTCTTAAAGCCCCTTTTCATATAGCAAGTTCCTCCTTGCTCCTCCTCCCTACCCTTCACAGTTAAGCTTACATTCTTGAATCACTGTCTTTCTGATACAGAAGGACTTTGGACTAAGTGCACAGAAGATGAGCACATCGTTTTTCCCCTTCTCTCAAAGGAAAGAAGACATAGGAATGCTTGTTWTAGCTTAAGGAACTTTGAAACCCTGGAAACAAAGATGTATTCAGACTTATTGTAAAGTGCTCAAGTCTACTAATTCACTGAGTATCAGTGAATTGCATGAGGAATCCACATGGTCACAATTTTGATGGCACATGGTATAACATAACTCATAAACTGAAGCAACTTGAAGCAACATTCCATATGTTATCACTTTCCACTCTAGAGAACATCTGGAAATGCAAATGCTGCACAACAGGATATTGTAGAACATTAAAAAGAGGGCAAAATATTCTATATTCAGATTTATTATTTTTCTAATAAGTCTCGGAGAAATTCTGCAGTGCAGTCACTGACATATGTAGWACATTGCTGCACCAGAAACCTTTAAGAGCAGAAGTAATCTTTGAAATCAGAGTTATTTACTATGGTCTACGTGACAGTACATAAAGAAGTTGCACAGGTATTTTGCTCCAAGTTGAAGCACAATGGGAAAACACCCAGCCACTTGCAAATTCACTTCAAACACTGGAGCTCTGAGTGTACAGGCTTCATAAAATGTGTAGCAAAGCCTTTCAAAGAAGCTAGGCTGCCTTGTTATTAGCTAAAACAAGCAAGCTCAGTCAATTCCTAAAATGATTTTTCCAAACATGGCTTCCAGAATAGATAACCATAAAAGAGGCTACTGAAGCCTTTAGTATAAGGTATGCCAGAGTCTACAGCTTACATGGACTTGTAAGGACAGGAATACAGACATAAGGCATTTTTCCCTCCATTACAGCACACAGATTCTGTGATTATTTAGAAGGAAAAAATATTTAGAGAATATTTTTTTAAGAAGGCAAGAAAATAAAACTAACTATATTAAGGGAAAAAAAAAAAAGGAAGTGAAAATCTAGCTCCTTAGAAGGCAATGGCAAAACTTCGATTAACTTCAACAAGAGCAAGTTTCTAAGCATTCATTATATCCAGCCTAAAAGAACYTCACTGCTCATCTGAATCATTACAGGAAGTACAACAGCCAAAATAAAGTCTCCAGTCTTGCAGCTGACAAACCAGGAACAAGTTCAAGTGTTCTGCTTCACGTGTTTATCCTTAAGCTTTCCTTACACAAGCTTTTGACATAAATCATCTTGTTATGACTATTTAACTTCCTTTTAATAAGACATTTAAGGTATAGAGGTATTCTTCTCCCTACCTCATCAACTGAAGGTTCAAGAAGAAAGGATAATCCTTAACTAATTGGTATTTACAGAACAGTACACCAATACTGACTTTGCCAGAAGTCTACAACAGGACTCCCAACTATTTTGTTCTACCACTCGAATCCGATTGCCTTTCTTCCRAAGGGAAAACCACCAATTGCAAAGTGGAAAAGTGCAAAAAAAGATAAAATTGYAACAAAACACCACCTCTGCAACACAAATCTTGGTCCTTACCCTAACAGGAGGGCTCCGTGCTTGCACTCTTTGCTGCTGTCCAGCTTGAGCGCTCTGCAGCTCCTTCGATCCGCAGTTTGCAGCAGTGTTGACCGGGACCCTCAACGCAGTTGTGCTACCAGTCCCACCACCAGCGCCAGGTTTCCGAGGCCTCTGTTTGATGCCATCCAGTAGTCTGACAAGCAAAATATTACTGGGCAGCTCATCAACAGCGCAGTCCACCAAAGTCCTGCACTCCGGGCACCGAAGCTCATTGCGGGAGCTCACGATGCCCAGCAGGCAGCGCTTACAAAACGTGTGCTGGCAAGGCAGGACCTTGGCAGAAGCATCGAGGCGTTCTAGGCAAACGGGACACTCCAGCAGGTCCAGCAGAGCTGATTCATCCATTTTCGTTGCGTTACTCAACCGGAAAAGCAAATCTTTGCAAAATTTGTGTGTTTTGCGCACTCCAAGGATATCATGTTACATCCATTCCTCTTCCAGCTGTGCTCTGAAATTTTCTTTTAGGGTTAAGAAAAAGACATTAATAACCTGAAAAAGACAGCCAGGAGGATTGTGTTATCTGAAGATAATTCACACAATGAGCAAAATAAAAGCTCTCTAACTTAACACAAATCTTTATAAACAAACAAACAAACAAAAAATGCTACATGAAGGGAACTCTTAAACAGCAATAAATACTCAACAACAATAGCAGTTTAGGTTAACACAGACATCTAGTTAAAATATTACAGCAAATACTAATAAATGCTAATTCTTCTGATATTATTTCTGGGGAAACCGTCAGTTTTCTCAAATAATTCCAGAAYACACAGATGCCTCCCCAAGGCACCATGCTAAAAAGGCAGGAACTACAAAATAAATCCCATCCCGACACAGCTGCACGCTGAACRTTCACGTGAGGCGGCTTTCCCCACAAGGAGCGGTGGGAAATGTGGCAGTCCTTGAACTGCAGTTAGTGCCACACGCGGCAGGCCAGGAAGGCAGGGAACAGCCCGGGGGATCCGTGCTGGGAGCAGAAGCCACTTGTACCATTCCCAGGACCGCTGGGAAAGGTGAAGCAACAGATTTCGGGGAGCAGCCCTGGGAGCTGCCAGCGGCTCACAGGCTCCGGGGCTCCCGGCGCCGCTGCCTCCAAACGGCACTTCCCAAGCAGCGCCCGGCGCTCCCGGCAGGAAGTGCTGCTGGAATACCGCTGGCAGAGCGCGAGCGGGGACGGAGGCCGGGGCAGGCTCTTCCAGCACTTGGATTTACACGGCAAAGGGGCTGGCGGAGGGCGAGGAAGGGAGGGACGCGGAGGACAGAGGAGGGAAGGCGAAAAGGGCAATGGAGGAAGGGGGGACGCTCGCCAGGAAGTGGCGGGAGGCAGCTCAACAGGCGGCGCCGAGGGGCTCGCCGCGCTGCCCGGAACGCGCGGCCCGGGGC
>NW_020455821.1:406522-425851 GCF_003342845.1 Nothoprocta perdicaria
CCCCCCAGCAGGGCGGCAGGGGCGGGCGGGCCCGGCTCTGCTCCCGCTGCTGACAGGGACGCGGCTTGGGGCCAGGGCAGCGCTTCCCAGCCGGTACGGTAACAGAAACAGAGCAGTGTAAGCACCTCAWAGGCGAGACTAGGCCCCTGTCTCACCGTTTCACTGCATATTGCCCCTACCACAAAGCAGAATCAGCTGTACGTTTAAAACATGGTCCAGCCTGTTGCACCTGGACGAAAGTTCATCTCACAGACTGCACTTGTGGCCGTAGCCTTTCCCAAAGGTCTYGTCAAGGTTCAATAGAAATCATTCGCTAGCCTTTCCAGCCTAGTACACTTCTGTAAGCGAAGCAGTGATTGTTGGCTAAACCTCACTTGTTGCTCAAGGAGAGTATCTGTTCCAAGAGCAGCGACACCGCCAYGCAGGTGGTGCACAAGAGAAGGGAGATGAAAGTTCAGGGAAGCAGGATAAAAACATTAGCCCTGCACCAGGGCTGGGCTTTGATAATGTTTTATGTAAAGTCTGTAAAACATTAATACATCTCTCGGCTAGCACACTAGCCCCAGCAGTAAACACGCTGACGAGAGCCACCTAAACGTTGCTTCCTGAGCAGCAGCAGTTAATTTCCAACCCAAGACACTGCATGTAAAAACCTGCGGCTGTGCGTGCCCATGTTCGGCACTGCCCTCTTAYGGAGAAAGCGCTGTGTCTCACAGAGCCTGGAAGGGGCTGATGCCAGCACTCAGGAGAGCAGGCTCTGCACTGCTACATTTAGGTAAGTAGTCGCATGCCAACAAGGAGCCGTACCCACGGGGCATTTTTTTATGACCTCCCTCCCTGAAACCACTCCATGTGCAAATGCAGCCCAGTACTTAGCCAGCATCATGCACGGAGCCAGTCGACGCAGTGGAGAGGCTGCACATTGCGCTGGCAGAGAAACCTTCAGAATATAAGAAATAAGAGGTATGAATACAAATATAAAATATCTATATAATATAAATATGAAAATAATATAAATATAAAATAATATAAATACTACTAATAAAATGAGGTATGAGAATATAAAGAGGTATGAGAATATAAAATAAGAGGTATGAGGCAGCTTCTATCTTCCAGTTAGTCAAATCCCTGCATCTTTACCCTTGTAGTTTCCATTTAAAATATTTTCATATCTGTGAATAAATGTATCACACGCTAAACTATACTTCATAAACAAACTCTGCTTTCCCTCTAGTGTATGCCATTTCTTGCCTTCTGGAAGCCACTGAATAAAGTAAGAAAGAAGTRAAGGGATGTAGATGGAAGAGAACAGCAATAGCAAAACGTCTGTCAGGCACATAGCTACTTAAGCACTAACCTGTGTTCTGTGTCCAGCATCCCCAGTGCAATAAACCTGCCATGACCCCTCTACTCCTCCTTCCCCTGTGCCAATACCTTCTGTTTCTCTTACAGTGCAACCAGTCCACAGGATTTATGTCTCCAGTCCTCTCCCTCATGCTATTTATTCCCTCACCTTCCCAAACCATATTGGAGTAATTCCTGTTTCTAACACATCTCCAAGTACCTTTAGTTTTCCCTTTGTCTTCAAAACAAGAGGCAGTGTATTCTAGCTAGCTGACCAGCTGGCCAGCCAACAAGAAGAGATAATTTGATCTCCGTGAGAACTCTTCTTTGCCAGGAATCATTTGATCTTTCCTGGATATGATCATTGTTTTCTCTAAGACCTTTCAAATTTTAACATATTTAGAAACGTACTGCCACACTCTGCCAATGAATGACAACCAGTTGGGAAAGGGGCCTGACAGATACACACCATACTCAATCAAATCTGCTTCCCTACAAATTTGACTACAAAATGTTACAAGAGACTTAAGAATAGCCTTCCACTTGTCAGCATGAAAAACCTTTTGAAATGTACAGACATTTGTAATCAAATGCACTAAAGAGCAAAGTATTATATGAGCTAAACTACACTAACGCACTGAAAAGCAAAGCACCACATTACCTCATTGTAACACCACAAAATACCACTGAAGATCAYGATCCTGATGGCACGATAACTAGTATGCCTGAAAAAGTAATATTAGCAGTATGTGTTGATTCATAACTGAGCAACCGAATGCTGAGTAAGAGCAAATCCTTGCTGTTCCCACAGCAAATCCTTGCCTGTGGGAACAGAGAGATGAATAAAACATACTGGCGAATTGTATCCTTGAAATCTGAGATCACTTCAATGACTCAAAATCAAAGTAATAGGAATCCTGGAAAAGGACTTGTGTCCTATCGGGAAATGTGTAAGAGAAGACAGGAGTCTTGAGTGAGCCATCAGTTGATTTTTTTTTTCAGTTGTTCAGGAATTAATTTTAACAATAGTATTATTTGTACTAAAAAGAATAAACACACTTTTGCTTTAATATATACTTTTTTCACGCTAAAATAAACTTTTATAGCTATTTTTCCAGACAAGATCGTATTTCACCATTTGTAATTTCCGCATTAGCACATCATTTCCATCAGTGCTCCATCCACCATTCCATTCCATCCTCCAAAAAGACCATCTTATTTGCTTGGAAAGTGACCACAGAAGATGTGGTGGCAATTTCCTTTCAAAGGCTAAAAGCCAAGAAAACTCTCATTGACATCAATTTAGTGAGTTTACCACTGATCCCCATCCTGATATTACTGTATTTATATGAGTAACTATAGCACACAGTGAGGGATGGCTAACTTGCCTCGGTCCCTAGTGAAAATGCATGTTCAGATGTTTTCTGTGACATTGTTCTTTTCCCATTGAAGAATCCTAATTTATTTATTTTCTCAATGATATATCCATAATGCAGTTAGTGTTAGCTTTAAACTCGGTTACTGTTAGCATAATTCTGGTAATACAGAGCTCAGCATGGTTGATACTTATCAGTCAGTTTGATGGCAAACTGAGTTTTTTGCTCCCTCTGCTGCTCTTTGTCCTCATGTTATTAATCACCAAGCCTGAAATGGCCCTTACTACAGATAAAGTAAAAAAGAAAAAAAAAAAAAAAAAAAAAAAAAAAAAAGGCCAGAGAATAATGCTTATTAAAATAAAACCTAGACAGCACAATCAAGAAAGTTTTAGAAAAGAGAGAGTAAAAAGAAGTGCAAGAATCTCTGGCCTAAAATGCTTATGCTAAAACCAAGTGAATTCTTTTTGTTCCTACATCCAGCTGATACACTACCGATTTAGATCTGTATGTTGGTCGTAGTGTTCCTCTGCTTTGCCGGRACTAGTGCTCTGTTCACAGGAAGCATTCCTGTGTGGACAATCCTGTTCAATCCTGTCCTAGGAATATCACTGTCTGATTCAGATCTGTTCTCTCAAAGATTTGTAACTGATTCAGGATGCAGCTTTAGAATTATTGACTGCCTTATATTTTTGGAACACTTACACGCTATATTTAGTGTGCTAGATTGTTAGCAATTTTTAAGCTACTGAATAATCTTCCTGACCTTCAAAGGCTATGTACAAGTTTCAGCATAAAACTTCTTGATGATTTGGTTGCTACCTTTCATACCAAGAGTAAACTGACAACTACATAAATACGTAAGCAGTTACCATGTTACTCCAGACTGAGATCAAGACAGAACTGTCATTAGCTATTTCAGGGCGATAATGGGTCAGAGTGACTGAACTCCAGTTTTACTGGACATAGTGACAAATGTTTAAAGTTTTCAAAACACATATCTGAGGCAAGTTCCCCCCGCCCCCTTTTAAATATGCAAAAGCATGATGCTGTAAAGGGTAGTCAACATTAAACATTCATAAAATCTTACTTAGTCTCTACTACCATACCTCATTATATCATTTCCATGGTATTTGAAAGAAGCTGAAGGTCTGGAGACTAGATGCTTGACATGTACCATTTAAACAAAAACTACAATAACATGTAGAGGGAGTTGGAAGAGCTAAGGAGAGTCAAAAGCACCGTTGTAGAAAGACTACAGAGGGGAGGTTTGTGGCCTTGAGAAGGCCACATGAGTTAWGTCAGGACTGCAATTCCTGGTTTCTGTCTTTTGTTTGCATTTGTACTTTATGCTGCCAGAAAAGCATTTCAGCTTCCCTCACACTTCTAAATCCTGAGAGGAAGACAAAGCTAGTCATAGACAGGAAGGAAGCCACAGCACTGTGCTATTTTATCTTGTGGGGTTCAGCGCTCAAACGAACCCTTCTAGAGGCAAACATCTTTGGYCACGGCCTATATATCAGGGCCTGTCTTCTCAAAGTAGCAAGCTGCAATCTCTGGCACTCTTCACATTTACACGTAAAATATAGCTTTAGAACACGCCCTTAGTCTTCGGCCTTTCAAGCACCTGAGAAATGCGTATGCCCACTAACTCTCTTCTGGTGCACCACAATTAAACAAAAACAGAGAAAATTCTGCAGGTCTTAACAAACAGCTGGTGTCTCAATCTAAGAGCAGTTAGTGCAAGGCTCCTGCCTATTTACAGGAGAGCAAATATTTACAAACTAGTTGTGCTTTTGTCCTTGTTAAAAACTGAGAAATGTATAGCAAGAGCAAGAATATATCTGTACTGCAATTCATGTGCACTTGATGCTAAGTCCTGAGTTTCCTGCTCTTGTCCAAATGCATGAATTTATTGAAATGCACAATGCAATGAAACTTGGTCAGCTTGGATTTTGGCCCAGAACAGTCAGAATGTAGCTGTGCAACACTCCAAGCCTTAGGAACAGGGGAACAGTAAAATGTTCCAGGATGCATATGTGACATCTTTCCATATGTTTTTAGAGCAAATTCTACAAGAATTTACTAGCTTGCTTAAATTCTAAAATAGATCATTTCAGAATTTTGACTACTGCAACAATTTGATAGCTTGACAAAAAAATAGAACAATTTGATAGAGCTGTAATGCTAGTTTGTACAAGCATGCTCAGCGCATTTCTTTAAAAAGATTTACTTCCTTAAAATAGTATTTTTCTATTAAAACTGCTTAGTGGTCAGAGCTATCCACAGGCCAGTAGAATTATCAGTATGTTTAGTTTTCAAACCTGCTCTGCCACACCTGTACAGTTCTGCTGTGGTATCAACAAGCACAAGCAATGAAATAGGTTTTATAAGAATGTGTGTACTAAGATTTAAAAATCAAAATATGTTACAAAATTTGAAGTTCACTAACATTTCTATCCAAAAGTAGTCAAAGCAGTATTATTACCTCAGTATAAAGCACTTCCTTGGATGAAGCATCTCTTTTTGAAACACGTACTCAAATATGGGAAAGTTTCATTTTCAATGGCATAAGGTAATCAGCAAACTAGTATAAATGTAATCAGTACAAATTATAAGTACCTTCCATAGCTTGAGATATGTGCAATTTCAGTTTCACTAAAGCATGTAGACAGAGGGTCAGGACATGATAAGTGTATTATCATTTTATCATATATTGTCATAGAAGCAAAAAGAATTCCCAGAAAAGCTTGATTCTGTATGAAACCATGGGATGAGGGTAGGGAAATAAAGGGGAGGGAATGTAGGGAAAATACAGGGACTGCGTAGACAAAGAAACTGTCTTTAGTCATCRTCATGCTTAATGTAATAAGAAAAGTCCCCTTAGATTGCTACTAACCTTTCACCCCTGCGAGCGGAAGAAAAAAAAAGAAAAAAGGAGTAATACTTCTCTTCTTTTTCGTTGTCAAAATTCATATCAGAAGTTGTTTGTGGTTGCATGATTTACTGAGTGTCTGAAGAGCTGTGTTATTCCTGCCATTGTATTACTTCTGCCACCACAGTTCTTCTCTACAAATGAGGGAGTGTAGACAAAAAAACTTTTTACTTATTGAAAATAAGATTAAGAAAGTGAGATGAATTTATGGAATATTCATGGCACTGCTTTGGATTTCTTTTACAAAACTTGGGACTTGGCTTTCAAGTTGACAAAGACACTGAGACATAAGATGACTCCTCTGAGGCTTCTGGCACTACAAGGTTATATAATCGCTCTGGGATTGCCAAAGTTTCTTTTCTTTTTTTGTAGATTCGTGTCACTTTCACTCCCACACATCTGGCAAGAGTCCCCTCTGCACTGGCTTGGTTTAAAAACTTATCTCATGATCATTACTAGCAATCAATTCCAGCCTTTATACTTACTTATATTGTCCCACTGCCTGGAGTCACTGATTTTGTGAAACTAGGAATTTGATCTATAAAGTATTTTACTCACAAAAAAAAAAAAAAAAAAAAAAAAAAAAAAAAAAAATCCCCAAACCAACCCTCTAGCTCTTTGTGAAGCCAACTCTGAAAATGTAAATCATATCAAACTGATTCTGCGGGCCAAAGAAAACAGGCAGCTGGATTCCATCCCATTTAGCTAGGCACCAGCCCTTAAATGCATCTCTTGCATATACACTTTTATATGAGTTACAGGCAAACTCATTTTCAATTATTTTCCCACATGTCTCAGAAATGCAGACACCAGCTCCGCATGTGGACGTGACTAGGGCACTGACAATAAATAAATAAGCCAAAAATACGTTAACAAGCACCACTCCAAAATGCTAATGCATTTCTACCACCAATCTTCTCTGAAGTCACACCTCCACTAGAAAAAAAGAGTGTATTTTTCATCTATGTCACAGTCCTTAAATATAGGCAAGGCAGCAGCATCCAAAAAGCTTGCCAGCATGCTCTGTGCTAGGTGTTTGCCAGGCTGCTAGCTCACATGAGCTAGTGAGCAGTTTTCTGCTGTTGCAGATACAACTGGAAGCACCTTTATTTATAGCAGTTATTGTGCTGTTCCTTTCAAGATGACAGCAATGTGGAACACAAAAGCCTCATACACTGTAAGACTAACTTGCAATGAAAAMGCCTGTTAAGCAAAGAATAAGTAAAACAGAGGAGGGAGATAATGACTGGCAGAGATTCAGTTCTCACTGCAAGATAAATSAAATGATTTGCTGGACAGGAAATAAAGCGACAATTCCCAGGACTAAATATCACATGCCCAGTCTTGTGACCTGTCACCTAGAATACCCTAAAGGAGCATGATCAGATTTAGAAGTGACCAGCACCCATTGCTGGGSTGCAGAGACATTCCCTATTTATGGGGGGAAATGGTATGGAGAAACCTGAGATGCAACAGACTCTACCAACCCTCCATTCCTGGTCATTACATTCCAAAAGGAAAAACTAGCAACCGACAGGCCATCAATACAGAACACTCTCTAAGTGTCTGAACAATCCTTCATGAATACTTTATTCCAACAAAATCATAGCCAACAAAGCCTTCCCTTTCTAATTTCATAGGACAAATTAATGTTGCCAGGTAGTTAATTTGCCAGGTAGGGTAGTAGTAGTACACCCTAGGTAGTGTTACATGAAAGAGTAATTTTAAGCCAAATACCAGGTTTCCTAGATAATAATCCAAGAACCAGCTGTAATTTATTTTTCTGCCATTTTTTATTTTCACCTTCTCAAGYGAATAGCACTTCTGAGTGCTTGGAAGTGTTTATTAATCAATCCTGATAYGTATCCACATACCGGCTGCCACCTTAATTGAGGTTAGATAGTTACAGCTGTTGTGGGAACCTGAATTCACTTTCATTGACTTTGAGGGAAATGAGTACTATTTTAATGCCCTTTTTTGTACTTACTCAGCAAATACCCATGTCAATATAAAAGTGCCCATGGGAGGTGTCAAGAGGTCACTGACATTTTCCTGGGCAATGAAGGGAGAGTAGCTGGAAACTTTGGCCTCCTGGCTGCTTTCTTTACTGTTTTTCTTCATCTGACCAGTGCTGCACAAGGCACTTTTCCCCCAGTTGCTGTTAGAAAAAGATAATGAGAGGATGTAAAAATGGTGGTAAGAAATGTGGGTAAGAGACATAGAAAGTGCTTCCCTGCTGTTTTATTTGACTAATTCTAGGCCTTGGTAACAGTAAACTTTATGCCACAGAACGTGTGCATATCACATGATATATTCTATAACCTTTAAAACTCCCAAAAGCTTTCAGGACATTTTTTTTTTTTGAGCAAATTGTATTCTAAAATGTCCAAGGATTACAAATACTAACCTCTGTTATCAAATGGCAAGGAAATACAGCTCCTTAAGGTTCACACCCCATCAGGGTTTGATTTCCAGAAATGACACACCTACAATTTCCATTAAATGCCATTAACGTCAATGGAATTGTAAGTGAATAGTAAATTTTTCAGACATCACAGACTATAGAAATAAAAAAAAGAAACCCAGAGGTCTTGTACCCAAAGCTTCTAGATTTTAGGTGAAAACACCCGAAACATCAAAGGCAGCTTTGTTAAAGCTAGTGAAGGAATTTAACTTGTTTGGTCCTACAGAGTAGTGCAGCACCTCTCCCTTGAAAAGCCCTATGCTTCACCATATGACAGAACAGCAATTTCTTAGCTGCTAGATTTAGTAATATTAATCCAAAGACATACACAATGTTTTCCTCAATTTTAACTGCTGAAAGGCAGAATAAAACATTGCTGGAGAGTATGGGCAGCAACTGAAAACAAAAGTAGTTTTAAGTAAGCGCACGACCCTCTCCTTTTGACAAGGATCACTATCATATGGTAGGAGAAGCAGGAAGAAAGATGTGCTCATATCCTCACCAAGTGCAGTGCTCAGTCAGCTGGCTTGGCTCCAGATGACCTTCTCAGCAGCTGAATACAGGACACTATGCTTTGTATTGAAACATGAGTTTGGGCACGCATTTCAGCCTGTTGGACCTAATAACCTTAAGCAAATGAAAAGAATAGGCGGCAGCAGAGAGCAGCTGCATCTTAGATCACAGTGAGATGTGATAGAACATAGCCTGTCCAATCTCTGAAGTTTGCTTTAAAAGTTTTACTGGTTTTGTGGGTAAAGGAGGGCCTAGCACTATGCTCGCTCACGCTGCACCATGTATGGCTAAAGTTTGATATTAGTGGTGGAAAATCTTAAAAGACTAGTCAGTCATAGCATCCCTGTTTGGTTAAACAAGGCCGTGTGCTCCATTTCCCAATCAGCAATATTTAACCCCATTGTCTGGTAGGGTAAGAATCTGCTGGAGTGTCCTAGACAAGCAAGACCCTCCTGAGTACGGGGAGCAATAGCGGTCATCTGAGGAAAGGTGGCACTACAAATAGTGAATTAAGTTGTTCAGGGCACTGAAATCCTTAATGAACATTGAAGCTGATGGTGCAACAGGGTGCTATTCCATATTATCAGCAGGCTGTTTAACGGCTTATAAAATACCGTATTATTTGTACCAAAGACTAGAAAGTCAGTGCTTTACCAAGCCCTCAAAACTACTGAACATGAATTACTAAAAAATACTAACATTTCTTGTAATTAAAAAAGCAAAAAGTACATGAAATATAAGTCCAAATGTATGTTATTAGAAAGCTCAATTGATATAATTTTCCCCTTTTCACTTTCTCTGACATAGTCTGAAAACCAAGGCTGTAGAATACTCTAAACTGTCATTTATGTTAACAAAAATTAATTCCAGTGGGAAAGGATTAGCCAAGAACACTACAATAACAGTAAACTATATGCAATTTGTCATTATCATTTAGGTGTCATTATCAAGAATTGCTACGTCTTAATACAAAGGAAGAAATAGTGTTTATATAAAATGCTCCAGCTACACTAGCTTAAACAAAGGAGGCTATCTGACCTTTTAGCAGTAGTTTTATCAGTCTAGATCCACAAGAGAAAGCTCTGTCTAATCTCAAGTCTTCTCTAGCTGTCTCAAGTCTCCTGATTTTTGATACTCACCAAATCAATCTGTTCTTCAGGGAAAAAAAAAAAAAAAAGCTACATACATTACTTTTTCAAACTCACTCTGATAACATCTAAAATAGCCTAGCAGCAATTAAACAAACAGCAATGACATCTCTTGGCTGCTGATGGGAAATAAATAGATGGAAGAAAATATAACCCTAAAGCAAGCCAATTTGAAATTTAATATTTTATTAAGATGGAGATAAAACCTCATGAGTTTTTGCCTGAAATCTGAATCAAGGAAAACTGACAGCCCAAATCAGCCATTTGAAACGATGCTATTTGAAGAGATACTCAGCACCTGAACTAGAAAGCAGACTAACCTGGAATTGCATTTGAAATATGTATTGCATTAAGACCCAAATTTCAAGAAAGAAGCTCCTTATATATTTTAACAGCAGTATTTGCATACTACAAATTCTTCTATCTAGACTGGTTATGATAAAAATAGCAAACCCAAGTATTCTTAAATGGTAACAATTAKATTGCATTTTATACTAAAATTTTAGTCTACAAGGCTTTCCACTTYGAAAGAAAATGGAGAGTAGCGAATTAAGAACAAAACCAACTTCACTAGAGCTTTGATCAGGTGCGTTTAGAGGAGACAAAGAGTCAATCAGAAATTTAGTTAAAACACACTTCTGTTCTATTGGCTGAAAGGAAAATTGTTAGCAAACACAACACAACCATCACAACCATTTTGTTCTATTCATATCAGCATCTGGTCATTTGGGGAAGCTGGAAGAGCCATGSCACTTTCCCCATTCTCTCCCCCAAGAAAAGGAGTGCAGGGATTTCAGCACTAACAGAAGCACTCTGTCTGGAGGATTTTGTTGCCCACCTGGCTAATTTCTCTTAACAGTGAGGGTGACAGAGCACTGGAACAGGTTGCCCAGGAGGTTGTGGAGTCTTCTCTGGCGATCTTCAAAACCCGCTTGGATGCCACCCTGTGCCATGTGCTCTAGGTGTCCCTGCACGAGCAGGGGTGTTTGACTAGATTATCTCTGAAGGTCCCTTTCAACCTTAAGAAATCTATGGTTCTATGATCTCTAAATGATGTTGCTATATTTTTGATTTGCCAGTAAGCAATTTGCCAGTAAAACTTCTTTTTTTTTTTTTAAATAGAAAATTTTTCTTTTCTTTCTTCAGAGACAAAACTTTCTATTTTCAAAATAGAAATCTTTTGCTTAAGATTTTCAGAAYATAACTTGTGGAGGGAAATACTTATAAAGTAATTGACAGGAACATAAGAATTTTCACCCTGAGTCAGATTCATCATCTACCAACTTTAGCATCCTCCCTCCTCCCTGTAGCATTCTGGCCTCCTCCTAGGAAGGGAAGCTGATATAAATGCTACTAAAAAAAAAAGAGAAGAGTGAGACTTGCAGATGTTCCGTGGAGAAGGCAACGATTTTGAGGCATGTAGAAGCTACATGCATGCGATTTCCTGAAGAGAACATGATTTTTTCCTGCTTCAGAAAAGGAAATGAATGAAGTTCTATATCTTGCACATTATGGTGTGACAGAAGCCCAAATGTATGTCAAATTTTAATGCCTATGAAATTCCCTGTGAAATATTAAAATGCAGAGTTATACTTTGCTATGGAAAACTATGGTGAGATCTGTTAGAAAGAGGTGGTATCTGAAACAACTTACAAATTCAGGTATCTAAAAAAAAATTATGAATCTCAACTCTTCACATCTGGCTGCCTAGAGGAGAAAAGAGCTAAAGTGCTTATCAGAAGGACTGCCCTATTCACACAGAGCTCAACTTTTTGCATACTTTGAACTTTAGCTTATGGAAGTGATGGTACCTCCGACCTTTTCTCTGTTGTTACACGGGAGATGCAGGCCTCACACTCAGAGCTTGCACTCAGGAGGCTTTCTCAGACTCTGGAATTCAAATCCACACCTCCTGCCTCACAGCACAGCATCTGAGAAAAAACACTTTCTGCTCAGTGCTTGACCTACTCTCCCACTGTCCTTTTTTTTTTTTTTTTTTATCCTCAATACAATTACACAAGAATTAGTTCCTACAAATACTTAAGATACTTTACAGTAAAACTTGCACCTACTACTGTGTTGAGTAACTAGAAAAATTCTGTATGTAGAATATTACAGCTTACACAGAGTACTTGCTCTTCTGGAATTCACCCGTTCAATAGAGGATCAGCAAAATGMAGATTTCAGATTTTGTTAAATTCTGTTCACTTCAATTAATTCCTATGCTTCACAGACAGAGGAATACAGAGGAACAGTTACTAGTACTCTAGCCCCACCACAGGGGCATACATAGATTAGAAGCAAATTACAGTAGATGAGCAACTGAACTGATTTTTAATTCCTTAGAGGTAAACTATTTAGTATTACAGACGAATGCACGTAGAAGTGCTTAAGTATCTAAATGGATTATGTGGCGTCCTCAAAAATCTCTATGCATATTATAAATAGTGCTTTGAGAGCAAACCTCCTTTAAGTGCTGAATATTTTCTCGTTTAATCTTGACCTCTAACATTAATCATCTGATGATAGAAACCATCTTCCATGACAGGTTTTTGCTTTGTTTTAAAGACAGGATGTAAACCTAATCCCAATATTTCGGTAGCAGATCTTTATAGAAGTCAATTGAATATCTCACTCATTCGGGAATAAAAACACAGCAAATAATACAAAAYGTTAAAAAGCTTGTTTGATGTTAGGATGAACATGGCCCCAAAATAAAGCTTTCGACTAAAATTATACAATTTATTTGATGATCTTTTGATTGTTAGACAGTCTGATATCAGATTAGTGAAGCGTTCTTAATCAAATGGAATATTCAGTAATTATTCTGTAAAAACTGCACAATTTTAGAAGCACTTTTTTCCCCATTTTTTAGCTCTAATTCCTACATATCTTTTTTGTTTGGTTGTTTTGTTTTTCTCTCATTCAACATTTTGTAAATCTGCAAGACTCRGAGACAGAGCTGTGGTCTCCATCTTCCTAGTTTTGCTGCCCATTGGTCTTTCTCACCRTCTCACTGCAGTTCTGTATAATGTCCAGACAGGTGAGGCTGCCTCACAGGTACAGTACTATTCATCATTATAAAGATGACTATCACAAAATATAGCTAGGTATAAGCTAAGTAATACACTGAGAACTTAAGTTTAGTCACCAGTATTTAAAAATTTTCTTGGATTTTAACTGTCCTTTGATATAAATATATTTCAGTAATATGTTTGACTATATAAAACAGCAGCTATATTAGAAACATCCTTGAATGAACACACACCATTCCTGCACAAATCATAGCAAAAGGAAGATGCTGATGCACTGGAAGCTAAAATATGAATTACTGATAAATGTTGTAGATGAGAGCATGTGGAATCCTGTTAAGGGTATTATACTCGGGAGCTCTGTTTTGATCAGCCTCAAGTGAGCTCAGATCACTTACCAGAAACACCACAGAAATGGCAGTTATGTGAATACTCAGCCTGCCTAACCAAGTAATACACTTCTCTGAAATACCTTCTAGCAAGAGCTTCAAATACACGCTCAGGGTTCAGCAACAGGATAACAAAAGTCTCATCAGGCTCTTCTCTTTGAGAGTGTATTTTGGCCCCAGCCATCAGCTCAGCTAAGATTACTCTGCCTGCTCAGCTTGAAACAAAGAGTGGAACAGTCAAGCCTCCATCTTCCTGCCACAGCCTATCAAGAGGTTTTTTAGTTCTGCACTGCTGCTTGGTCTTCGTGGCTTTATGTAGAAGGTGAGGAAGCTCACAGCAAACATATAGCTATAAACAGTAGAAAAATCAACAGATCCCCAGTATTATGTCTGCAAGGCGACACATATAGGCACACACAGAGCTTTTTAACTTCACTTGGCTTCAGGGGTCAAGATGAAGGACAACGAGGACARGCACCTCAGGTCAAGTAGATTACAGAGAACATTTTGAGCCAAAAATACTGTTCTATCTCAACTGACCATGAGTTTTACAACAGAAAATTCTTTATAGTGATTACTACAAATGCAAGCCAATATTTCACAACTAATTTCAGTAATTTATTATTCTATTATTCTAGACTAATAAATCATCCTGAAAAGTCACAGTCCTTGATGTAATTACAGTATATGTTAATGGGGCTTAATATTTGACATAAGAATATTCCTTTAGCAGACAAACTTATTTACTCTGTCAATTTTACATTAGCTCTTGCGAGATTTGAAGAATACTCAGCATTGGTTGGCAGGTTTGAAGATTATTCTCCTCAAAGAGCTGTGCAGGATCTGCATATTTTTACAAATTGTTAATTGGTAAAAAGCTTTATGTCTGTAAGGCTTGAAGCCTGCAGATAATGTCCCTACATGGATATTTCCTACTGGGAGCAAGCCATCACACTGCATAAGAGATAAAGAATGTCAGTAATGATGTGATTTTAATTTTAAAAGAATTAACATCACCACAATTCCACCCACTCCACCATACACAGCCTTTCTTGACTTCAGGAAGACTTTATCACCTCCAGAAAATTAAGAGATGTTCAGGTGAAGCATAACAAAGTTTGCTTTTTTAAAATTTTTATGTAATTAATACATACTCACTTAAGTCTAAAGGTTTAGATGGCCCCTTCACAAATGTGGATGAGATTTGAAAAACAAAATCAAAAAAGAAAACAATGCTCAATCATTCCTCATTAAACTCTTTAGTGTATATGCTACATATCATGGATGATGTGGCTCATGAAGATCATTTCACTGCTGAACAATCTATTGCAAGAAAAATGGAAGGAAGTAGACCAGTGAAAAGGATAAACAATTGAAGGAACTTAAAAATTAAGACAAATAAACAAAAGGAGAGAGAAAAGGAAATGAGAGCAGAACCAGCACTGTTTCCCACAATGAACATACTTTCTCCTTAGGTACTGAACAAGAAAATACCAATATCCAAATGTAGCCAATACATTAAAAGCATTTACTAGTACTTATTCATTCTGAGTTCTCATTGCAGGTTCCCAGGAATGGACTGAAATGGACTACAATTTGCTCTRCCTTTGAGAATCGTACATGCAAAAAAAAMCCCAACTCAAAACACTTTTCAGTGGGCAAAATTTTAATAACAACACAATAAAACAATTATACAAAAATCATGTACATATTTTGACAGTTATAAATAATATACACATTATATTTCACTCTGTGGAAAAGTAACTTCAGACAGTTTTAGATTATTCTGACCATCTGTTACTTCACAGTAGGTGAGGAAAAAAAAAATGACTTTCTCCAAAAGGGCAGTTGGATGTTTGATGGTTCCTTTCATCTATAGCAAGAGACTTACTGTATGACTTACCGTATGTGTAAAGTTAGTAAAGCTTTTCCAGAGGCAAAAAATTGGAAAACAACAACATGCCTAACTTCTGCTCTGGATAGTACTGCTCTGCTAGAGGAAACTGTGCAAAGTGGGCTGAAGAAATCTATTTTTTTTTTATTTTTTTTTTTTGCTTGTTTTGCTTTTCCAGTGTGGCAGGGAGGAAGAGAAGTCAAGCTACAAGACAGGAGCCCAAAGCCTACAAGCATAGTACACCATTTGTGCCTGCAATATTTTATTTTCATCCCTGTGGCCGCTGGAGCTTAGAGTATAGCAGCAAGAATTTAGAAATAAGTAAAAATAATAATAAAAGAAACAAGAAACCCCTCTGAACTTCTTACTAACCAGACGGAAATATTAAAAAAAAAAAAAAAGTTGGTAGGAAAGGCCAGGGGAGGGAAAAGGGCAAAAGGAAAAAAAATACTACAAAACAAAAAAATGCTACCTGGAGATGAATTGCCCAATCTCAGGAAAATACAGACCCTTCAAGGATAATTCAAGTATCACTTAGCCTGAATTTGGAAATAACGTTTTGGAAACGTCAAAGCATTTCAGACGCACTGGCTATGAAGTGACAGAAGCCTTAAGCTTCAAAAGAAAAAGGTATTTTTATTAAGAAAAAAAGTGAAATACTCAAACTGGCCCACTAGATTAAGATGTTATTACACACAGCCACATGGGTTACTAAAAACAAAGCAGTTTCTGTATGTAGGCGTAAAGAGCATGCAAGTGAACAGCTAGGAGTGGATACTTCCATAACACTTCCAGTCTTTCCAATCGGTCAACTGCTGAGATGGCAAAGGTTCTGTATTGTATGACAGGCACTCGACTGGGTAACAGGCAACCTTCAGGCATTCTTCTCTGCACTTCAGTTTGAATTTGAAAGACAAATTTCATATACGTAATCTTCATTTTGGGCAAATAATAGTTAATGAGCACATAAACAAGAACAGAACAGAGATGTATAAACAACTCAATTGAAAAGGCATGTTTACCCCTCTTTTTTCATACAATCACCATGCTCGTTTTACATGTTCTTTTTCCTGCCCTATTTTACAGTTTCTTGCTGCAATTGTCATGCCACTGTGCAGAATCCAAACACTGTTATATAGCAGAGTGTTAAGGAATTTCCTGAGTCAAGTTTATTCATCATTATCTGTAAAAAGTAGGATGGGGAGGGAGGGGAGAAAAAGAGACAGAGGATAAAAATCAGCCTGAAGAAAATAAGAAATTAGAGAAACAATTTAATGCACAATAATAGAAGAATTCATTAAGTCAGAAAAGTCTTTATCTGATGTCAAAACTAACTTGAAAACACTAGTGATACAAACAGTTCGCTGCAATGAACATCTCTATTGGATTAGTGATTTTCTTAACACAGTTGCATCTCAAATTGCTCACTTCATATCTGGCTTTTTTTCCCAGCTCTCCTTAGTAGTATTAAACTTAAGACAGAAGATCCTGAAAGTGCTCCTGATTGTCACTTGTCCTCTAGTAACCTTCTAAAGCTCTTTTTATTCTTTTTAAATCTCAAAAATACAGATTTTTTTCCTTCTTCATATGCTACCATATATTTATAAAAAAAAAGCTTAAGCTATTAAAAATAGCAATTTATTAATCAGCACTTAGCAAGATCAAAGTCAGCTCATCTAATAAGATTCATTCAGGCAACAGCTTATAACTGGAAAGCATGCCAAATACTTTTAGCAAATAGTCATTTTATGCCTTTAGTACTAATTTTACAATATCTTTAAGGCAAATAATAAAGGGAAATAAACTGGTAACCCTCACTTTTTTCCCCTGTTCTATATTGTCCTTCATGCTTGTAAGACTACCACAATATATCTTTCCAATTGTTTTAAGTCAACCAGTTGAAACAAATTTTTGAGGCTACTTTTTTTTGTCATGCTTTTGTAACACAGAATAAAACCAACAAGCTACGAGTCTTCTGAGTGATCGAATTGCTCTGCAACACGGGCAATGGAAAAATGGGAGAATGGGAAAACGGGAGATATAATGGGAATCCCCTCTTTTTAATGAAAAATTAACATATTTTAAAAACTACTTTTCCCCCTTAGAATATATTTATCTATCAATGCTTTATAAAATCATAATTAGAATAATCTTACTTGACTATTCACTTAATATTGCAATAGGTAAAAGGATTTTAAAATGCAGAAAAAGACACTGAGTAACATTTATTTCAAACTTTTAAATGTATAATTCATTAAATATCATGATTGATATAGTCATATATTTGTTTTCAATGTCCATAAAAGTCATTTGAGCAATTTCTGATTTCTATTTTTCCCCCCATAAAGGCTTTCACTAATAGAAAGAGAAAATGACATAACTACAATTTATTTCTTGGCACCCATGTTGCTCCTAGACACTTGGCTGCGTGGCATCGCCTACAGTGACTCTCTGCAGACTCTGGGTAACTGCCCATTTGCTCTGCAAGCTGCTAACCTAGGGAGGGTCCCCTCAAGACGAGTTACCTGCATGTAGCAGTTGGCTGCCTGAAAACCAGGACAGATCCCATTTCCAACCCAGGTTCTTCTAGGCAAAGGCAGCCACACAATTAAAAATGAAATGAAGCTTTCCTTTCAGAAAAGCAGTGATGATAGTTCAAACAACACTGCAACCCACTAGAAGAACAACTCTGGGAAGAACAGTATTATTTTAGGGTTTTTGTTTATTTTTATATCACTAACCCTTGAACTTAAGTCTGAAATCTTTTTTTTTTTTTAATCTTCTTTAGACTTTGATCTAAATGACTGTTTTCCAGAAATTATATTTCACCTTTAAGTTGACATCCGATTATCACAAATGACTGTGTTCTAAGTTTTCCATGCTTTGCTGCAGCAATAAAAATACCTTTTGTGAAGAAAGTGAGTTTTATCAATTTAATTAATCACTGTAACAATAAAGCACAGAGATATTTAAAAACTATATTAGAACCTACTGAATATCATCAAACATATGATAAAGATAACCCCTAATTACCACAATTTGTTTGATTACCTTCCTGGTAGGCTCCATCTGCCATTACTAGGTGAAGTATTTTAGCATACAGGTGTTTGTGTTCATTTCCCAGAATAGTTTGAACTATGGCTGAACAAGCAGCAATATTTTCATCTTCATCTTCATGTATAGCCTAAGGAAATAAAAATTCATATGGCCAAATTTTAGAGGCATATAAAATAAAATAGCTCATTGATTTATTCCATGCAATTCACAGTTTAAACCCAAGTTTTCCTCTTTAATCCACTAGCATGGCATTATCTGTGTTACATTTTTGCTTGTTGAAACACAACAAAAGACTAGAGAAATGTGTGCTAATTCTAGCCACACAGTGAAATTAGTTCCAAATGCAATAAACAGCCTTAAGTATGTTCATCTTTTCTCTTAGAATATTTCCCACTTTAGGTTATTTTACCAACCTTTATTTTATCATAAACCTCAATGAACTTATCAAAGCCTATTTCCTGTTCCAGGTTATATCTCAATTCTTCCAAATGGCTGAAGAGACTATCACATTCTTCACATTCACTGGCAATCTCTCCATCACTATTATCTGAAAAGAAAGATTATATATAGTTACATAAATAGTTATTTATTTATAAATAATTAAAAATAGTTAAAATATTTTATAAATAGTTAAAATAGTTATATTATAAATAGTTAAAAAAACTCTAGATGTCTTCCCACATTGTGCTTATGTTGTTTCCGTGTACCTAAAGAATATTTTTAATCTTCAGTTTCAAGTTGACTTCAATAATGCAAAATGACACAACTACTACACAGTAATTACTGACTTTATACATTTTTATGCCTATATTTATAGGCATACTCTGCTTTCAAACAGTTGTAAAATACTGACAACTCAATCAGAATGTCATAAACAGAAGTGACACTGGAGTATACCACTGTGCATTACAAACACAAAACTCTAAAAGCAGTGGTAGGTTTTAGTTTAACCGCATTAGTAGCTATTTGGGGAGATGGACAAGGTTAACAAGTTTGCATTCCTTTTGAGTGTTCCTTTAATTACTTAATTCTAACAGAATTTGGATCCCAGACACTCTAGTTATGTCAACTGCTATTTACTTTTACATTCCTATACTGAAGTCATTAATTATTTGTCAAAGAAAAAAAAAAGCCTTAGATCTTCCTTGAAGATAAGTTTTAGGGTGACTAAAGAAAAAAA